>NW_006198026.1:434059-479054 GCF_000334495.1 Tupaia belangeri chinensis | reverse complement strand
TCAGCAGGATCATATCTATAAATCCTACTGCAAAGAGGTATATTTAACAATATTAAAAGGCTATAAGTCAGAGATGGGGACACAATTTAAGGCCATGAACTACAGAGGAGTTAAGGCCAAAACCCATTTATAATTATGAAAAATGTGTATTATATATTAATCTATGCATGTAAATATGCATATTACATATATAAAGTTGTTTCTGATTCACCTATTTGTAATACTTAGATAATTTCAGTGGAAATGTTAATATGTATATACACATACATATATGGGTATATATATGTGTGTATGTATAAAATATATATATGTGTGTATGTATATATATATTTATATATATATTTGAGGTTGGATGTCTTCTAAAGCTTCATGGGTTGGAATTTTATTGCACTGTAAGTGTATTAGGTGAAAACTTAAAACTGAATTCCTTCATGTATGTATGTGTGTGTGTGTGTGTGTGTGTGTGTGCATGTCTGTGTGTTTGTATATATACATATATATATATGAAGAAATACCTACCCTTCCAAAATATAAAACACAGTGTTTATAATCATTTAATCTTTTTGCATATATATCAAAATATAACTTTATGTATATATTTTTCTTCTTTGCTTACTGTAATGCAGTGCCTTACATAAAATATACACTTAATAAATATAAGTATATTTATTTATTTATTTATTTATTTTATGAGCAGGAGAGACACAGAGAAAGAAGAGCTAGCTAGACTCCAAGATGGTCCTCATGCCATGATCTACACCCAGCTTCAGCTAGTCTCAGTTCATCGGCACATCATGTCGGCATACTCAGGGAAGTCTCTGGATGCAAACTTAGACCCTTCCAAGGTGGATAAGTCTCACGGAGTATTTACTGTGTACCATATGCTGTACCACTATCTGGCATTTACCTAATAGTTTTAAGTGAACAAAAAAATCTGGTCAAGATCATGTTGTAGCTATTTCTAAGCTAGCCATAACATGCCAGTTCTAGAAATCTTCTACTTTCTTAAATTTATTTATTCTTATGTAGAAACTGAGACTTTCATTCTGGGAAATGTCTATGTCTTTATTTTAAAATTAATACCTATTAACAAGTACTACAATAGTTCAGTTTGCTCTCTTTTTAAATATGTCTCCAATTTACCACAGACTGTTCAGAGAGTTTGAGAAATTCTTTACACCTAGTTTAATTTTCTTCTTTACAAAATGAATTAAAACATATTTTTCCTATCAGGATCGTCAACACATTAATGGTCTGGAGTTTTTGGTATACATATGATGCATGGGTAAACTGCATTTTGGCCACTGCAATTAATGCCAAAAACTGCTCTAAAGATGTTCAGATTAAACTGATGATAGCCTGGAAATTAACAGGCATACCATGTACTAGGTCTGAGGTGAATAAATAACAGCTTTACCTTTACAGAAGTGTCAGCATGGAACTTGCCATGGCAGTAAATTAAAGGTGACATAGAATATGCTCTTGGCATGCAAAGTATCCTTCTACCAATTAATGCTTTGCATGTAAGTGTCACTAAATGCTAATCTTAAATGATTTTAGGATCCTGCACATTTTTATTGATGAATGTGTCAATAAGATGCAAGTTGTGAATAAATGTACAAACTTCACTGCACTGCAAACAAAAGCTAGTAAAGGGAACTTATAAAGCAGTGAGATTAAATGTCAGCTTTGCCTCAGTGCCCCATCAGGAATGGATCTGCTTTGATCATATGGGATATCAAGTGTTGCAACCTGTACCACAGGCCTACTCTTACGTACTATTTGATATTTTGGGTGTGCTATACATTTTTCAAATTAAACAAAAAGGAACAACATGTGGAAAACAAACATTTCCCCCAGTTGCTTTTGATGAGAATATTACTGCCTTTCAAATCAATAAACTGTTGTTTATTTATTTTCTTTGCTCATTCACAAGAAAAAAAGAATTATGAACTTATCTGCACTCTACTGTTGTTATCCAGAAATTATTTATAGACAATAATACATACAAATATTTAACATAACACAACAGATTTATCTTTAAATTCATACCCAATACTGGCAAAAAGTTTATCTTAATAATGAGAGCTTGGGACCAGCAGATAGTATAATGGCTACATCTCTGGATTCCCATGTAGTTAACTGTGGTTTGAGTCCCGGGCCCAGTTGCTTAAACTCACACCAGACGCACGTGCATGCATGCCCAAGATCCCAAGGGGAGAATGGAGGAGAAGGGATTGTGGCAGGGCCATCCCCGCTGGGGGGTGGTTTCTCGCTTTCTGTCTCCCTGTCTCTCTCTCTCTCTTTCTGGCAAGTGCACACACTCTATAGCAAAAACCTCTCCAAAAAATTTAATAACAAGAGTGCTTTTAATACATTTTTGATGGTATCTGTATCAACTGTGTTTATGAAATGATTTACTTACTTTGTAATGAGTGTTTACCAACAGACATTTTGTGGAATTTATTAACTATTAAATGTTTTAGTCTGTTCTCTCTTGCTATTAACATAAATAACTGAGTCTGGGTGATTTATAATGTTTTTTGTTGTTCTTTAAAGAATTATTTAATTTTATTTATTCATTAATTTTTCTAATTTGACCAGAGAGAGACACACACACATACACACACACACACACACACACACACACACACACACAGAGAGCTAGAAGGAAAGTGAGAAAGCAAGCCACCAGGTCCAGGACTTGAACCATGGTCAGCCATGTGGGAGTGTCCAGCACCTTAACCACCATGGACCTGTTGGTCCCTGAGTTTGGATGATTTATAAAAAAAAAAAAAAAAAAAAAGATTTATTTAGCTCATGTTTTTTGAGGTCCAAGGTCAAAAGCCTACATATAATGAGAATCTTATTATTTGTGCAGGCTCTTTGAAGAGTCCTGAGGTAGCGCAGTAATTTATTATATATAGATATATGTGATGGATATGTTAATTACCTTGATTTGATCATTATACATTATATACATTTATGGAAATATAACACTGTATCCCACAATGTTATCATTATGTGTCAATGAAAAATGAAAATTCTCAAATAGTGAATTTATTAACTCTTTTAAATGTAAAATTAACTGGAAGTTGATTATCAAGACGCATATTGCTTTTCTAAGTCATTATCTGAAAGCTTACAAGTGTTTTTTTGTTTTCAACTCAAAAATATTTACCTGAAAATCATCTAGTCACCATTTGAATCTCTTTCTACATTACAGAACTAGTGATATTTTACAAACTCAGAAATGATCGTGCCACTTCTCTATTTAAAATGATTCAATGAGTTTAATAGCTCTTAGGACACAAGGCAAAAGTCTTACCTTGAAGGTCAAGGTTCTGCATGCTCATCGTGGCTCAGTCTATCCCTCTGTGCTTTACCTACACCAGTTTTTCTGTTCTTAAATTGCCACAGTCCTTTCTGATTCAGTTAAATGCCAACACTATCCTTTGTCAAGACCGTCCCATTCTTCAGCCTCACCATCACTCTTAATCATACATTACCCATGCCATCTGATCTTAGATGTTACTGCCTGTTCTAGTCTGGTCTCTATTGCTTAATATTTGAAACTGGCTGATCTATAAAAGGAGAGGTTTGTTTAGCACATGGTTTAGAGGTCCACGGTCAAGGGACCATACCCTTAGGACTCACCGCACAGTCCTAAGGCAGCACTGAGCATCACGTAATGAGACAGAGCAAGGGATTATGTGTTTGTGTCTGAATGTCCGTACAGAATACACTCTCCCTATGAAAGTACCAAGATTCTATCATGCAGGCTCCGGCATGGTAACCTGAATCCTAATCACCTCTAAATGGCTGAATCTCTCTCTCTTCTTTTTTTCTTTTTTAAGAGGTTTTGTGTTAGGGTGCATGCACTTGCCAAAGAGAGAGAGATAGAGACAGTGAAAGGGAAAGTGAGAAATCACCACCCAGGGAAAATGGCTGTGCCACAATCAGTTCTCCTCCACTCTCTCCCAGGATCTTTGGGATGCATGCATACACACCTGATGTGAGTTTAAAGCTACTGAGTCTGGGACTAGAACTATGGTTGGCCATATGAGAGTCCAGCAACACAAGTACTATACCATCTGCTGGCCCTCCCAAAGTCTTAATCTCTTAATTACATAGTTTGAATAAATTTCCTCTTAATATTAGTACAGTAGGAACCAAATTTCAACACACAGGTTTTTGGGTGACTCATACAATCCATAGCACTGCCTGAAGAAATCCTCAACCATTCTGTCCTCCACATACTCAATCCATGTAAGTCTCCCAAACGTATACTCCTGTAAGTTTTTCCTTGGCACTTAAAACAATTTTTTTTTAGAGTATTTTTGCTATAGGGTGCGTGCGCTTGCCAGAAAGACAGAGAGAGACATAGAGACAGGAAGCAAGAAATCACCCCCCAATCCCTTCTCCTCCATTCTCCTCTCGGGATCCTGGGCACACATGCACATGCGCCCGGTGTGAGTTTAAGCTATCGGGTCCGGGACTCGAACCGCGGTCAACTACATCGGAGTCCAGCGAAATAGCTATTACGCTAACTGCTGGTCCCTAAAACAAATTTTTTAATTAAATATTTATTTGTATTTTCACTTTCACCTCTAGTATATACTACAGTGTTATAGTACATAACAGGTATTAAATAACTAGGTTGGCAAATGTGTTGAATGTAACTGAATGTATTGGAATCAATCAAAATAATGTCCTATAAACGCTAATGAAGTCATTATAAACAGTGGGTTTTCTTCTTTCTGTTCTATATTCTCAGTTTCACTCATCTAACTTAGTTTCATAGAAGTATTTTTTCCATTCAAAATTGCATCTGATACAATGCTTAAAAAAATTCAGATGTAATGCTTTGATGAAGAGGAAAAATGGCCTTAGGTTTTTACGTGAAAGAGAAAAAAAAAAATGGCTAAACCTTCACTCCATGCTGAGTCCTTACTTCCTATACGTTGTCAATTAAATATTTTCAGTTAATGCACTTATGTATGTATTTATGCTCTAGACTGATAATTCTCAAGTCAAAATGGGTGCTGCTTTTGTTTTTGTTTTTGTTTTTGTTTTGGAGAGGTTTTTGCTATAGGGCACATGTGCTCAACAGACAGACAGAGACAAAGAGACAGAAAGAGAGAAATCACCCTCCAGGGGAGATGGCCATGCCGCAATCCCTTCTCCTCCATTCTCCTCTCACAATCTTGGGCACACACGCACACGCGCCCAGCGTTGAGTTTAAGCCACTGGGTCCGGTACGCAAACCGTGCTATTAAGCTAACTGCTGGTCCCAAAATGGGTACTGCTTTATGAATCCTCTGCCCTGCTCAGCCTAAGGCTAAACTTTTCTTGCTGACAAAAATCACTGCTCCTATGGTAGCAATGCCACTCTCACCTCTGTTGCTGCTTATCTTATGGCCTTGAGGTTTTCAGAGCACAGCAAAAGGTAACTACTCAGAAATGAGACTGAACTGTTTAGTAGTCAATTAGTTGAAATTCTGTTCTTCATTAAAACTTATAAACTAAAATAGCATCGAAAATGATCACTTAAAAAAAATCAGACAGCTGTCAGAAATATTTTATGCTAAAAAATATCTTCAGTGATTTTTCCATTTATAGATAGTACCATAATACTTTCCCCCAAATGGGAGAAGACCTTGAATCTGTTTAGAATTTCTACAAATTTTCCTGACCATTTCTCTATGATATAATGACAATTACTTTATACCAATAGTGAACATAGTTTAGATGATCACGCTTTCATAATCGTTCTGTCCCTTGATACCATGCATTTTTGACAATGTCCTTGGCACAGTAGATTTTTAGAATTTTTTACCAAGCTCTCACTCATCAGTGCAACATGATGAGATTTATGTGCAAAAATTCCATTAATATGAATGAGATTAGTGCTCATAAATCTGATATTATTGCTGATAGAGTAGATTCTGAAAACACTAAAATTCTTTATATTAATTAAAGAATAAATCAAGTTTCTTTGTCAAGTATATAAATACATAAAATAGTTAAATGGAAAAGTAATTTACATAGGAGTAATTATTCAAAGTCATGAAAATTTTAATAATCATGATAATAAAGAATTTTAAACAATTACCATTTTTATTCTCACACTCTGTTTTTCTTTGAGACAACTGCTATATTGCTCAATTTTTCATTTTTTGATTTTTAGGTTTTTGTGAGAGGGAAAGTGATAAATCACTCCCTCAGAGAAGATGGTCATATGGAAATCCCTACTCCTTTCCTTTCTCAGAATTTGGGCAAACACATACATGCCTCTCGTGTGATTTTCAAGCTGCTCAGTCCAGGAGTGGAACTGCAGTCAGCCATGTGAGTCCAGCTTCTGCACCAGCATGCCACCTGCTGGTACTGTATAGCTCCACTTTAGACACTGAGACAGTATGGCCTCCCTAGATGTTGAGTTTCAGAGAGGGTGATTGTTGGTCTTTCTTTGCAGGTTATTAGTCTGAACGAAACGTACATGCTATTACATCTCATCATGCCCACTGTTTATTCTTCATGTAAACTCTTCTTTAGCTACTTGACATTCTTAATTTTGAATATAGTTGTTGTTTGGTATTGATTTATTTTCTTTGCATAATTCAAATGATTTTTTCCTGGAAAGACAATAAAGATGGATCTGATTATCACAACCATTGTTAGTCATTTTTCATTATTCATTGTTTTTCAACAAATGTTTCTTGAACATCTTTTATTTACTAGTAAATGTCAGGGATGTAAAGATAAAAAAGTTTCTCCTTGCCTGAAAGAAATCACAGACTACCACTGAACATGGACACGCAATGTAGCAATGCAAGTAGACAGTATTGATTGTGTAAAATAAATCACGGAAACACAGAGATTAGTAACTCCCTGATTTTTTGATGCAGGCAACGTAAGAAATATCCACTGAGAGGTAGCAATAGTTGAAAAAGGAATCCTATGTATTTATATGCTCTAATTAACTGGTTCTTGAGTTCAGCAAGGATTTCAAAACACAGATATGGAAAATAACTTATTAGATAAAAATCTAAAAATGGGAATATTTTTAACTGTATCATGGAAATTTGTAATCTTTAACTTTTTACAGAAATAAGAGAAAATGAACACAACAAAGAGGTAAAAAAAATTGCTGGCTCTGCTTAGGGAATATAATTACTTTTAGAATAATTAAAAGCCATCATCACAGCTGGGCCTTTTCCTTTTCTTGTAAGAGCAATGCTTTCATGAGGTCAGAGCTTTACTCTCAGACCTAATTTAACCTTAATCATGAATAGAGTTACATGCAGAGATTAGGACTTCAACATTTAAAACTTGGGGAGACACAGTTCAGCCTATAGCACCATGTTTTCCCAGAATCATGTACATATGAACCTTCCTGTCCCATATTTAGTTGTCTTCATGTCTTCCCTAGTTAGACTCTGAGATTCTTTTTTTTTTTCCTTTTGGAGCTTTTTTTTTTTTTGCTATAGGGCACATGTGCTTGCCAGAAAGACAAAGACAGAGACAGAAAGTGAGAAATCACCTCCCAGGGGGGATGGCCACACGGCAATCCCTTCTCCTCTGTTCTTCTCTCGGGATCTTGGGCACACATGCACACATGCCCGGCGTGAGTTTTAAGCCACTGGATCCGGGATGCAAACCGTGGTCGACTACGTGGGAGTCCAGCAACATAGCCATTACGCTAACTGCTGGTCCCCAGACTCTGAGATTCTTAAGGATAGAGTCCATGCCTTTGCAATGTAAGTCTAGGACTCAAAAATAACAAATGTTTGTTTAAGAAAATTTTTTTGACTGGAGATAGAAAATTCATTTCCACTATCCTTCAAGAAGATGAAGATAACTGTATGTAAAATTGACCTAAGAGGAGAAATTGCTAACAGACCACAGAGCAGTCTATGGTACGCAAGAACTATGGTAGTAGGAAAGCTCCGGTGGTCCATGTACTTGATTAAAATGTATGCAAGTCCATTGTCTTCAACCAGTTCTACTAGCTCTACAAATCTCTTCTATTTGTCAAAATAACAAATGGTAAATTAATAGGGAACTCTGTCATTAAAAACAGAAAAAAGTCCAATGATCCAAAATGAATAAGCTTTTTAAATACACCTTCCAGATTAAGATAATTGCATCTATTGGAAACCACTTGGAATTATAAACCTTCACATCCTTACCTCTCTAAATTCAGCTTAAAAGTATACTTTCTTAAAAAAACAAACAAACAAACAAAAAAACTAGAAGGGACTAGCAGTTGGCGTAATGGCTGTGTTGCTGGACTCCCATGTAGTCGACCATGGTTTGAGTCTCCCACCCCGTGCGTTTAGGTTTGAGTCTCAGACCCAGTGGCTTAAACGCATCCCAGGTGCGTGTGCATGCGTACCCAAGATCCCGAGAGGAGAATGGAGGAGAAGGGATTGCAGCGTGGCCATCCCCCCTCCCCCTGGGGGGGAGGGTGATTTCTCTCTGTCTCTCTGTCTAGTTCTGTCTTTCTGGTAAGTGCATGTGCCCTATAGCACAAACCTCTAAAAAAAAAAATTAGGCTTTCCTCTCTAAGTTCACCTTAGAATTTTAGAATGTATGACAAATTCAACATCAAATATATTTTAGTGCCTCAATAAACAATAATGTAATGAGTAGTTTCAAAAATACATTAAAGTGTTTTTTACTTAATTTCACTAACTGACATATAAAAATAAATGAATTTATAGTACTAAATTGCTATTAGTAATAAGGACTTCTTACTTATATATGATAGGAGCAAGAATTTTTTTATACCTCTTATTAACCTTTCTTTCAGTATGTTGTTAGTTTTGCCTTTTCTTTTTTTCTTTTTTTTTGGAGAGATTTTCACTGTAGGGCGCGTGTGCTCGCCAGACAGACAGAGAGAGACATAGAGACAGAAAGCGAGAAATCACCCCCCAGGGGGGATGGTCACGCCGCAATCCCTTCTCCTCCATTCTCCTCTCGGGATCTTGGGCACGCACACACACGCGCCCGGCGTGAGTTTTAGGCCACCGGGTCCAGGACGTGAACCGCGGTCGACTACATGGGAGTCCAGCGACATAGCCATTACGCTAACTGCTGGTTCCCTTATCTTTTTCTTTAATCTTTTTATTTCAATTTCTTTTATACATTCAATCACATGTTACTTAGCTTTCAAAGTGAATATTCCAACATGTGTACATTTCTCACCAGTCCAGTTAACAATACTATAGAATTATCTTCAATAAATAATAACCCATTTCTTTGTCCCATGAATGACTCGCCTCTCTATTTTTCTCTTTAATGTCCTTCCTCATACTCCACTCCTTCACTTACTTTAATGGATTAAATTTAAATCAGAATTAGAAATAAGAAGACTGTCTTTTCTTTTTGTTTTTTATTGTATTCATAACTAGAGCTAAAAATAGTCAAACGACTAGGTGGAATTTCTGTGAACGACTTGTAGCATAATACTATAGTCTTTGTGATATTTGAGAAAAGTTGTAAGTTTTTATTCTCCCAAGTCATTATCCACTATAATATTTTATACAAGATAAAGTCTATGTACATATAAACATTGACACAACACTTATTATAGAGGAGGTTTTACATACAAGTCACATGTACAATAATATATATTTCGTGCTGTAATAATGTAAGTGAAATATGATTGTCCCACAAAAACTATGACTTAATGAATGATTGAGTTACCAAAGTATTTTCCTTGTTTTATGGGACAGAAATTCACTTAAATGATAAAGAAAGTGTTTATTTTAAAAATTAAACAGCATTTCATAGAACACAATAGTAAGACATTTGACTAAGCTTTATGAAAACCAAAGACAATAATTTTACTCCTCTTTCTCAGTTATCTCTTACTCTTAAAATTAGGATTTTTGAGAGAATGTCTTTGATTCTGAGAAGGCTAGATGTAGGTCTGCTCTCTGGTCAGGTAGCTGGGAAAAGGGCCATGGATTACAATATGGCTGCTTTGACCCAAACCTGCTGTAGACACAGTGTGTGGGGGGAGGGTCAGTGGGAAGGTCGGGAGAGAGGAAATATTACTCATGCATGATATTCAGAACTGAGCAGATACCTGAAATTCAGTGGGAATAATCATAATTTCTATTACTTTATAAGAACATACCTGTGAGCACTTATTGATCATGTTATAACTAAATGCTGCTCTTTCAGGTGATAGTATAGTTTATAGATGAGGATATTATGGCTTAGAGACTGTATTAGGTACAGAACTTAATAAATGGTTTGTAGGCCCAGATGCCGTGGTGCAATGTAAATGCTCTGGAATCCTGCAGTGCTGGAAGCCAGATGACTTGGTTCTGATATGGATTGGCCCGAACATAGAAACTGCTAAACAGCACGTGGGCGTCCAGGACACGAAGTGCTGGAACTGGGGAAAGGGGATTGTGGTAGGAGGGGATTGTGTTGAGGGTCCTCTCTCTACCTCTCCGCCCCTCCCCCGGCCCCTGCCATGCATGCACTTTCTATCATGAAAGGAAAGGAAATAAAATAGCTTTTTAATTTAATTAACGGTTTATAAATTGTGGATCCAATGAGAGGAAACCCTTGACCTGTAGAGTAAGGTACACAGAGTGCTGGGGAAGGGTCTGAGGTTCAGATTCTGCTGATGATTTGATTCTTTCCCATTATCCCATTTCCCTATTCCAATACTCCCCAAATTAAACATTTTCTAACCAGTTCAGTAATTTAAGATGACAGAAAATTTAACTTCAAACATTCATCGATAAATGTTATAACCTGATCATAGACTGTTTCAAGTCACTGAAAGCAAGCAGATAATATACCCTTAAGAAAAATATAGCATTGTCCTGCTTCTCCGCATTTTTTTTCAGGTGGTCCAAATGGGTTTAAAATTCTTATTCTTGTAGCACATTAACACAAGTATTTTCAAGTGGAAAAGGCAGTCAACGTTCCAACATTTTATGACCATAACCCAGGGAACACAGCCTCATTGGACGTGTGATCTGAGCTTGCAGAAAGCCAGAAATAGTTTAAAAAACTGGGTTGCGATTGCATAACAGGGACTGAGAGTGCCTGCCCCCAAGGTGCAATTGTTCCCACTTTTCCCCCCATTTTCAAGATTTAGAGAGTTCCACATTTTTGTTCTCAACAATTGCAACATAATTTGCATGGCAATTATTAAAGCCTATGGTCTTAGAGAAATCCCAATGTAAACAAATTAAATCAAAAGAAAAAAATGTTATAGAAATTCATTTAGTAGGTGAGATAGGTGAAATTCTAACTTTTCGGCCATCCTGAGACCCTAAATTGATACATCATCTGGCAGCATTACAATGTTGGTTTTGCATAGGAATACAAAAAAGAAATCCATCTATACAGTCTCTAAACAAAGCGAGAAGTTTTCTCATGAAACATTCGAACCCATCAGGCAATCTAACAGTTTCTGATACATTTATTTCTACCCTCTCAACCCCACTGTTTCCCCTGCCTTAGACTTGCTTCTGTTTCCCTGATCCAGTGTGGTTTGGTTTGGTTGCTCCTGGGCCTGATGCCAGCTGTTATTTAAACAATTTCTTTCCCTCTCATCCTACAAATGCCTTTCATTTCTTGTTCATGTAACATTTGTTGGTTTTCTTGGATTTTATGGTTTTCCTTTTTCTTATTATACTATGGCTTTTGTATGAAGAATATCCTCTAGAAATTTCCTGGGTAATGGTATACAAAATATACTTTTTGGATTCCTCTCATGTCTGATTGGATTCTTCTCATGTCTGAAAATCAACCCGGTATTACCTTATAACTCAATGTGTAGATAATAATTAAGTTTGAGGTATTTTTCAGGACTCTGAGTTTTGCAATGTTTACCTTCTTTTACTGATGTTGAAACATCTAATGCCATTCTAACTCAGTTGTTTCCCTTGTTTACAGACTTTAAGCACTCTTTAAAAAAATCTTTTCTGTTTTTCAATTCCAGGAAGATGAGCCTGTATGTGTGTACATACATGTGTGTTTGTGCACGTGTGCATGTTTCATTTACTGTGTCATGCACTGGGGGAAGTCTTTCAATTTTTTAACTCATAGTCTCTATAGTTGAAAATGCTTTCTAAAACTGTTTAATAAGAGGAAAATCTTAGTTTTCATCTTCCTTTTCTGAAGCAACTCTGAATCAGATGTATATCCTCTCAGATGATCGCACATCTTACACTGACATTGACGTACATCTCTCCTAGTTCTCAACTTAACGAATTTGTTGCAAGTTTTGTGAAATTTGTCTTGACTCTTTTCCTGTTTTTATAAATTTACACTGTCATCTTTCTTTTATTTTCAAGAACTTTCTTGTTTTCTTTCCTTTATTGACTTTTAAAATTTACGTATTTATTTTTAGATTTTTGCCATAGAGCATATGCGCTCACCAGAGAGAAAGAGTGAGCCAGTGATAGGGAAAGTGGGAAATCACCCCCCAAGAGAGATGGCCACACCACGTCCTCTCTCCTCTACTCTCCTCCTGGGAATTTGGGCATGCAACCATGCACCCTGCAGGATTTTCTAGCCTCTGGGACCAGGACTCAAATTCTGGTCAGCCATGTGGGAGTCCAGTACCATAACCCACCCTCCCACCTGCTGGTCCTGAGCTTTCTTGTGTCCTGATAGCTCCATTTTATTTCCTCTATTCTTTCATGAATGCAAGTTCTTCCCCTATTCCTTTGAAAACATTTTTCATTTCTGAATTATTTTATCACTTACAACATGTCTCCTATTTTCTTGGAGTCTATTTTTATAATTTTATATTTTAACTTGACTTTTTCTACTAGTTATGGTACTTTTATCAAATATATGTCAGTCTTTGGTATTCACAAGCATACTGGAACCTATGTGTGGGGGCATGATCTGAAAACAAAACATTTTACTCTGAGATCCCCAGAGAGTAGTTTCTGTGCATTTATTTTTCTTTGACATGTCATATTCCCCAAGAGGAAATATCCAATCCTTTCTCTAGGAGTATAAATCTATCTCTCTAGTTTCTTGAAGGAGTATAGGGTAAAATGTTATAAGGTAGATTTTCACTTGTACTTTCTGTTTGCAGAACGTGAGCCCCTTCCCTCTTCCCACTGTTCCCAGGGATAGAATTTGTTTCATAATTTCCAGCATTATCCCAGGACTTGAAAGGTAATCCTTGAAACAGGATAGGGGAACATGTCTAGAAGTCTAACTCCTCTTTCTAAGAAGTTTTAACCAAAAGTCACTTCCAGCTCTTAGTTCCAAATATTAAGAAATTTCCTTTCCGAACCAGCAGTTAGCGTAATGGCCATGTCGCTGGACTCTCATGTAGTCAACCACGGTTCGAGTCCCAGACCCAGTAGCTTAAACTCACGCCAGGCGCATATGCATGTGTGCCCAAGATCCCGAGAGGAGAATGGAGGAGAAGGGATTGCAGCATGGCCATTCCCCCTGGGGGGGGGTGATTTCTTGCTTTTTGTCTCTCTGTCTCTCTCTGTCTATCTGGCGCTTGCACGCGCCCTATAGCAAAAACCTCTCCAAAAAAAAAAGAAATTTCCTTTCATGTTTAGGTTGGATCATTTGCATGTATTTGACTCCTCACTGTGCTTAGGTTTCGGTGCTCCCAGTATCCAAGTCAGTTATGCATCCATTCGCTTTCAGTTTTCTAAAATGTATTTCTCATATCTGGTCTGCTTTATTTGCTGTTAGCTCTTTGCTACCCATCCAAATGGGTGGATGTGTAGCACTCTCCCTCTTTTTGTTTACTTCTTCCATGACTGAGAAAAACAGAGAGAGAGAGATGGAGAGAGACACTCACCCTCAACAGGGTCTCCACTGTACAACATATCCCCAGTCTCAGTCAACATGGATGACAGACACACTCTCAGCTTGCTCAGGAAGGTCCAGTGACAGGAACCTGAGGTCTCCCATTTGGGTCCAGCTACACTTCTATTGTGATACCACCTGCCCCAGCCCCTTTTTGCTATAGTGGTTTCTGGAGAAGAGATATATTATGAATCTGTATTTGAACTGACATCTATCAGGTCACAGAGAAAGTCAGGATGAATTTTTATATGGAAAAATGGAAAAATATGCCATGGCTTTTTCAACAACCTAATATTTTACTTTTTATGCCATGCTCATATATTAGTTTGATAAAAATAAATTGGAATTAAGAAAAGTCTTTCCTCGAATAATCATCTTAGCTTAGCAAGTACTAAGATGTTATAATGGCATCTATGCTTTCTTTTTAATTGCTAGAGGGCTTGTGTGCTCACAAGACAGAGAGGGAGAGTGTGAGAGGAATAGAGGAAGAGACAGGGAGAGAGGAAGGAGAAAAGCACCACTGATCCCAATGAGACATGGTTAAACCACAGACCTTCTCTTCCATTTCTCTATCCTGTCAGAATTTTAGGCACACACACACACACACACACACACACACACACACGCTCATTTATCTGGCATGCTACCCAAGCCACTGGGGCCAAGACTCAAACCACAGTGGGTTCCAGTTCTTTTCATCACTGGCTATAGGGCTGGCTTTGCACATATGCTTTTGAAATGTGTGAACCAGACATTTGTATTTTTTATTTATTTCTTAAGAGTTTTTTGCCTTAGGGTATGTGTGCTCACTAGAGACAGAGAAACAAAGACAGTGAGAGGGAAAGTGAGAAATTACCCTTCAGAAGGGATGGTCACACTGTAATCCCTTCTCCTCCATTCTCCTCCTGGGATCTTGGGCACACACGCACACAAACCCAGTATGAGTTTCAAGCTATCAAGTCTGGGACTTGAACCATGGTCAGCCATGTGGGAATCTAGCAACATAACCACTATGCCATCTTCTGGCCCCCAGAATTTTTTATTTTTTAATTTTTCACTGGATTCCCCACATTGGTTCTTCAAGTATTACTGCTTCTTGATGTAAAAATGACTCAATAATCTCCCTTGAGTGGTAGTCAAATCAATGACACATGCTGTCAAATTTTTATTAGTCTTTTTTTTTTTTTTTTGAGAGGTTTTCTCTACAGGGTGCGTGCGCTCACCAGACAGACAGAGACATAGAGACAGAAAGCGAGAAATCATCCCCCGGGGGGGATGGTCACGCCGCAATCCCTTCTCCTCCATTCTCCTCTCGGAATCTTGGGCTCTAAGCCACCGGGTCCGGGACGCGAACCACAGTCGACTATGTGGGAATCCAGCAACATAGCCATTACGCTAACTGCTAGTTCCCATAGTCTTATTTTTTAAAACAGTCGATCACTATACATCATTTGACTTCTAAAGAGAATTTACCCAACATGAAATACACCTCAGACCAGTCCAGTTGAGAATACTATACACATTATCATCAATAGGCACTAAACCATTTCTGTGTCCCACAAATGTCTTACTTCTATTTTTCTCCCTGATTTCCTTCCCTATACTCTTCCCTTCTCCCATCCTCTCTCCACACTGTCCCCAGTGTCCATAACTATTTTTACTGATTTAAGTTCTCCTTCCAATCTTTTAATCTCTTCCATAGAGTGTGGCAATTGGCATATATTAATTGGATACATACAATGTCTCTCCTTCATAGTCTGGCTTGCTTCACCCAGCAATAAATCTTCCATATTCAACCACTTTCTATCAAATGCCAGGGTCCTGTCATTTTTTATAACTGAAGAGTATTCCATATAATATATGTGTAAGCTGTCAAATTTTAAGTGCTATCTATAATATTAAAAAAGAATTCTCTAGTAGCCTGTAGTTGAGCATATTTATTCATACAACACAATGCAGTTCTTTGCTTTTGTCAACTATTTGTGAAAATTATGTATTCTTTCAACTACTTCTCTCAAAACATCCATATGCCACAAATATTCATACACACAAATATTCAATTTCAAAATATCTAAAAGAGTAGGTTTTTTTAATCTTTTCTCAAAGTACTTTTACAACCCCTATCCATACTATGAATTTATCAAACCATATAGTAAAAAAATATTATTGACTAATTATTACATTATACTCATTTTGGGTTCATTAACTTTATCCTTGTGTTTTATAAACAATTTCTCTGTAATACATAAATGGATGTTCCCAGAATGATACGTTCATGTCCTAATCACTGGAACCTGAGTATACTGAAATATATTCACATTTACTTTGAAGAGATCATCCCAGAGTATGCAGGTAGCCCTTGATTTTAATGACAAATGTCATTATAAGAGAAAGACAAAGAGAAAGTTGAGACAGACAGAAGAAGACACAGACATATTGAAGAAGGCAACGTGAAGATGGAGGCACAGATTGGAGTCACGGAGTCAATTACTTTAGTACGCATGTGTTGAGAACACTTGAGCTCTCTCTAATACAGTAGAACTAATATATTATTAGGTAACACTGAACAAATTAAATAATTAGTTTATCAAACTAATCATTGCAATTTCTGTAGAAATAGTTGATTATCAAAGAATATATTATATGTATTTTATTCAATATGCTATTCTTCTTTAGATATATTTGCTGCATACTTCTATCAATCAGGT
The DNA here is from genome assembly GCF_000334495.1 of Tupaia belangeri chinensis. Lineage (NCBI taxonomy): Eukaryota > Metazoa > Chordata > Mammalia > Scandentia > Tupaiidae > Tupaia > Tupaia belangeri. The sequence continues at coordinate 462,519 of NW_006198026.1, read as the reverse complement.
AAAGAAATTACCTTCATGTTAGAAAAACAGAAATAAATTGTGTTATGACCTGTAGCTTACCAATAACAATATCTAGTATTATAGCATTTAATACTATCTTCTTTTAATACAGTCATGAGAGCATAAAAAATAGAATGACTGCTACTATTATTCAAGTTTAAAAATATATCCCAGCAGATCTTTTCTGATCCGTTCTCTAATGACAGGAGTTGCATGATTTCATAGATTATTTTTTTAATCATTATGCTATGATAGATAATCTGAGCAGACATCTAAAGCTATTCATTCAACAAATAATTATTAAGTGTCTTCTGTGAACTGAGCTTTGTGCTCAATGCTACCAACCTATTACATTTTAATACAAGTTTATTTTTTACTTTAACTATTTTTAAGAATTATTTATTTAGTTATTTATTTAAATTCACTACAAGGTACTGTGTGCTCATGACAGAGGGAGGGAGGGAAGAAGAAGGGGAAAGATAGATAGATAGAGAGAGAGAGAGAGAGAAAGTAAGAAAGCAAACCACCAGGTCCAGGGACTCGAACTGTAGTCAGCCATGTGGGAGAGTCCAGAGCAATAACCACCACTATGTATTGGCTCCCACTTTACACTTTTTATTTGAGCAATATCCAAACACTAAGTTTTGTTATTGTTTATATTGCCAAGGGTATGTGTACTCAACAGAGAGAGACAGAGACACAGAGAGGGGAGCAAGTACCCCAAAGTAGAGCATGGCCTTGCCCTTCTCCACTTTTCCATCCTGTTGGTTGGTGCACACACGCACATGGGTCCTGCGTAGTTTTTAAGGCACTGGTGCTGGGACTTAAACTGTAGTTATCTATACGTGGGATCCAGCTCCTTTAATCAGTAGGCTAAGGGGCTAGTCCTCCAGACCCTAATGTCCTTGCATGATGTTACTCTTGAAACAGCAATCTGTATCTCTACTTCATGTATATTAGGTCATTAGGAAAGCCAGAACATATTTTTCTATGCAAAAATATGTCATAACTTTCTGCAAAACCCAATAATTAGAATTGTTTTTACTTGAAATATCTTATATATAGGCTTCTAAATATTCAGTATACGGAAAGTAAATTAGTCTTAAACCTTAATGTTCATCTTGCTTCAAGTAAAATCTGAGGGGTATAGATGGTGCTGTCAATACAGTAGTCATGCTCCATACATGCTGACTGGAACTCTCATATTGTCTAGTCTGAATTGAGAGGAATAACAGGTATAACATGGAGAGCATTTTATAAGATTCAGTAGGGAAAAACCAATGAAAATTATATCAGTAATTTTATATGATTTGATACTGAAATGATAACATTTAGACTATTTAAAATATGATACTAATTTCGCTAAATTATTTGTATGGTTTTTTTAAAAAAATAAAGGTACAGAAAATGTACACTGAAATATATTCACATTTGTAGCTCAAATTCATAGACATGCTTTTCTGCTGCACAAAACAGGTCCCTTTTATAGAATTATTAAAGCTCCTGCAGGACTACAAGCTAGTTTACAAGGAAGATCTACCAATAAAGAAGATGAGACCTATGGAATACACATTCAATAGAGGGCTTTACCATACAGATTTTATATATGATGAATACCATATTTTCTGAGAATTATGTCATTATTATTCCTATTTTATTGTTAAGATTTCTAAAGTATAGAATGGTTAACTTTTATAAAGAGTGAGTATAAAGTAAAGACAGAAGCCAATTTATCTGCTGCTTGCAAAGTTCATAGGTTAAAAAATAATAATAATAATTTGAGCCAGTTCGTGGCCTGGTGGTTAAGGCAGCTAGATCTCGCATAGCCGTGGTTTGAGTTGTGGTCCAGAAGCTTGAGAAACACATCAGGAGCACGTGCAAGTATCCCCCAAATCTCAAAAGAAGGAAGAAATGAAGAGATTTTTAGCATGACCATGTTCTATGAGGGTAGGGTGCTCTCTCAGAGAGAGAGAGAGAGAGAGAGAAAGCATGCACCCTCTAGGAAATTTTAAAAAGTAATGATAATTTCTAGAAGAAGATGGGAGAGACTGGTTATTGTTTCCAATTTCCATATTCCCCTTTGTCATAGCTATGGAGCTCCTAATTTCAGTTAGATCTCGCACTTCTCAAGCCATTTATAATTATTTATGCTAGAAGACAGGCCTGACCTAGAGGATGCAAACTGATGAGAATATTTCTCAGAAGAAAGTCAATATGCATGAGCTTTGCACCTTCTTCTTCCCCCCTTTCTCCTTAAATATGAGTATGATTTTTTTGGACTATAAGGATAAAAAATATTCCTAGGAGAATAACCAGACAGAACTGCTTGAGTTGCCAGAGATTTCACACAAGGGAATTAGTATAAAATCAGTTAGTTGGTGTCTTGCAAGACTTTCACATGTGACAAAAAGAAAAGCTGTGTTTAAGCTATTGATATATTTAGTCAGATAAACCTAGTTCCAGCTGATACTGATAGTAACTAAATAGCCTCTAAAATGGAATATTTCTGGAATTGGTTTCAATTGTTTGGATAAACTATAACTGGAAAGCCTCAATAATAATGATAACCTGAGATCGAGAAATATGTATATTTCAACTAAAACATTTGTTGAGTTTTCTGGGCATCATAAAAGCTTGAATGGATAAAAAAAGAGATTTTTAAAAATAACTTAAAAAATGTAATGACAACAAAGAGATTCAACCTAACATAGTTTTTAATTTCTTTATTTTATTTATTTATTTATTTATTTTTTGGAAAGATTTTCACTGTAGGGCGCGTGCGCTCGCCAGACAGACAGAGAAAGACATAGAGACAGAAAGTGAGAAATCACCCCCCAGGGGGGATGGTCACGCCGCAATCCCTTCTCCTCCATTCTCCTCTCGGGATCTTGGGCACGCACGCACACGCGCCCGGCGTGAGTTTTAAGCCACCGGATCCGAGACACGAACCGCAGTCGACTATGTGGGAGTCCAGCGACATAGCCATTACGCTAACTGCTGGTTCTCTATTTTTTTTTTTTTTTTGAGAGGTTTTTGCTATAAGGCATGTGTGCTCGCCAGAAAGACAAAGAGAGACCAAAAGCGAGAAATGGGGATAGCCATGCTGCAATCTTCTCCTCCATTCTCCTCTTGGGATCTTGGGCACACACGCACATGAGCTCAGAGTGAGTTTAAGTCACCAGGTCCTGGACTTGAACCATGGTCGACTACATGGGAGTCCAGTGACATAGCTATTATGCCATCTGCTGGTCCCTAGTTTTTAATTTTTTAGTATCTGTTTATTTCTTCCAAAAGAGAGTGATAAAAAGAGATAGGCTCAAACTGGGTCTTCACAATATGGCTCACGCTCAGTCTCAGCCAGCCCATATCACTTGCACATGTATGTTCATGGTTATCTCAGTGAAGCTGGGGAATACAAACCCAGGACCTTTTCCATGTGTGTGCATGCTTCACCACCTTGAGCTGCACCATCACCTGGCCCTGGACATAGTTTGTTTATAACAGCATAAAATGCCTTCCCCTTATATGGGATACTTTTCACTTGTATTTTAACTAATGCTGTTTAGTTCTCAGATTTCTTCCCCAACACCATTTTGAGATCCGAGATGGTATAGATATGTCTTTACATGGCAGATATAGTCTATAAGCAGGAAACTTTTTCTATGAACATAAACTTAACAGAATGAGAAAATAAGCAGATACAGATTCTTGTTCCTGATCTGTCAACATCATGAAATCAGGGACAATCCGTAAGATATGTGAGAGAAGACTCCCATCATATGTCACTGCTCTACCAAAGTGCAGAGCAGAAACCCAATACAAAAATGCCAATATCCAATGCCTCGAAATGCAAAGTGGACAGCTAGCACTAAATAGGAAAGCTATTTATTTTATTTTCCTACATGCTCAAAGCTTTATTTTCATTTTTTCCCTTTCAGATTGTCATTTCGCTCATGAAGGTTTCATTAAACTCTCTGCTAACAGGCAAGTGATAGTCTTCAAACCTGGAATTAGTTCAGTAATAGAAATCCTTGCTTGAGGCCCCGTCTACATTTCTGAGGCAGAGCAGTGTCAAGGAAGACTTCCGCCACAGGGACTTTTTAGAAGCGGTGGTAGATTCTAGATTAAGAACTTTCTCCCAGTATTTTCTCTCGACCCAAATCCTTCCATTCAGTCTAGTGCATTATTTAAACAGCCTTGCCCTCGTGCAATTCAGGCTCAAGGAAAACAGGTGAGCACAGAAACTGACTGCCCAAACAGAATCATCTGCCATATTGACTTTATTAAAATATAAATCAGTGTTAAGAGCAAATAGCTAGATCTTAAGGAAATTTACCAAAACTATTTACTGCATGAAATTTATGTTTACAACTCAGTGTCCTACTAAAATGGTTTTCCTTATTTAAATGTATTTTTACTATTGCAATTGCATTGTTTTCATTAGTGTACACATATTAGGTGGTCTGGAAAGGCATGATGTATTTTTCTGTTTTTCTATGCGAAAGTGATCACAGCTTTCTCGACAACATAATATGTACTAAAATAAAATTTCCCCTTTTAAAAAAAATGAAAACTGAAAGCAGATAAAATTAAAAACTTAGTGGGGTTATTTTTCTCTACAAAGTAATGAATTTATGGGTAACATATTTAAGAAACAGAAATTTTGCTTTAAAAGAGTAGAGTAAGCAAAAACCCAAGTGCAAATCTATAACAGGGAAAACTGGGTTAAGGCTTTCAAATGAAGTAACAAATAAAATAAAAGCAATAATGTAGAAGGCATTCTGTCTGTGTCCTGTTAGCCTAATTAATATTGTAAAATCATCACCTCCACACAGAAGGTGCCATTGAAACAATCCGGTCTGCCTAACAGTTTAAAAATCATTGTCAAATTTCAGCATTCCTGGGATGTAGCTACATTTTCTCAGAGAACCTATAAATGTTTCTCAGATGACTGTGAATATATATGAAGTGACTCTAAGCTAATGAAAATTGAATGGGGGCTGGAGTTTTTCCCCAAAGCCTAATGTTTAGAATTTTAATCTACCATATTCAGTCAGCCCTAATTAGAGAACTTCAGCACTCCGCAGACATCTATCACTATGATATGACTCTGGGGAGGCATGTGTATGTAATTAATCACAATGAATACCTGCCGTTTTCTCTTTTCCCTTGTGGAGATTAGAAGGGAGAAGAAGATAAGTGGAGTCATCACATTGTGTAAACAACTCCATATCCCATCGGTTCAATTATTTTACTTTCTTAGAAGAGCTTCATTTTTAAAAAAGTATTCATGTCCATTTGGTAACTCTTTTAAATCTACATATGTATTTTTGGGCATTGTTTTCTCCTCACCTGAAACAACAGAGCTGTCTCCTTGGGAAGAGGGGGGAACTGCCCTGGCTCTTGTGAAGTGTGCTGTTCTGTCTCAAAGGAGAGTTCTCTATGTGAATCCCCAGTGCCTACCCATAAAACACCTGGTGTTTCTTTGGAGGTTTCCATCCGAGGTATTGAAAGAATTTGACCTTTCTTAACTCATGAGATAATAGCAAGGCTGGCAAACACGTGTTGGTTCATAATTGCTTTTATAGATCTGTGCCATAAGCTATGATTCAATGCTAGGGGAAAGGTCATTAACCCATAAAAGAAAGAAAAGGGCTTATTTATGGAAATGAATAGGCTTAGAATTCAGTAACACCTATGTTATAAACCACAAATATAATGAGAAAGTGTTAATGAACTTCACATGTTGAAGGATTTTTTTTCTGCCAGACCGTCACAATTTGAGTATGATTGGCAGCTTTTGCATATTAAATGCTGATGTTTGCATTCTGCAGGACAATAGTGGGAAAAGAGGTAGGAGTTGTCTCTAAATGTAAAATAGCAAAGTCTACTATCTGCAGTTTTCCAAGAGAATTACACGTTTCGAGTTACTTAATCCTAATGCAAGTGAATCACATTCAAAATTTCAAAGTCAAAAATGTTCCCCATCTAAGAAATCAGAATAAACAGAAACAATATAGGTCATTGGGCCCAAGTTTCCAAAAGCATTTGAAGTATCTGATTTAATCATAAAAATGATCAGAGTGAAGTAACTCCTGACCTTGGAACAAAATTAGCTTCTGTGGCTATTATTCTTTATAGATAAAGCAATGCACCTTAGAAATATAATGTTGAAGTTTTTAGTCCTTTGGTCCAAAGACAAATGAAAGGATTCTTAGAACTCAGAGGAGCAGCTGGTCAATAAGAAATTTTCTTTCAGAAACAAGTTAAAAAGCCTCAAAATGAATGTAGCAAAAGGAAATGTAAATTAGAAATTGTTCAAAGTTGAAAGTGAAGGTAGCAAAAGCAGAATACTAGGAATATGAGTTGTGCACTAGAATTTGAACTTAAACACACACACACACACACAGAGACACACACACACATATATAATTAAATTCATGTTATCAGATATATATTAGATAAATAATATTTTTAAAAGCAGGCTATATTCAGAGCTGATATTCTGCTTCTACCTATATAGAACTAGGTATATTCCTAAATTCCATAGTTAGAAGGGAGTATATTGATGTTACCAAAATATTGACGTTAGCAATTGAGACACACACAGAGACACACACACACATATATAATTAAATTCATGTTATCAGATATATATTAGATAAATAATATTTTTAAAAGCAGGCTATATTCAGAGCTGATATTCTGCTTCTACCTATATAGAACTAGGTATATTCCTAAATTCCATAGTTAGAAGGGAGTATATTGATGTTACCAAAATATTGACGTTAGCAATTGAGGATCTACAAAAAATCTGGGAAGGGAAAAACTAGTCCAGTTCGTGTAACCTCAAATTTCATTTAATTCTTGCCTCTGACCCTGAACAGAGAAGCACATTGTGACTGATCCAAAGTCTGCCTTAGATAGGAAAATATTTGGGAAGATATTATCAATCTTTACATATTTTAAATATTTTATCGTACCTTTTTTTTTCTTTTTTTTTTTTTTGGAGAGGTTTTTGCCATAGGGTGCACACGCTTGACAGAAAGATAGAGAGAGGCAGAAAGCAAGAAATCAACCCCCAGGGGTGATGGCCACACCGCAATCCCTTCTCCTCCATTCTCTTCTCAGGATCTTGGGCACACACGCACACGTGCCCGGCATGAGTTTAAGTTGCCGGGTCCGGGACTCGAACTACAGTCAACTACATGAGAGTCCAGCGACATAGCCATTATGCTAACTGCTGGTCCCTATTCTACCTCTTTTTATCTGCCCTCCCCAACTCAGTATTTCCACAACTCTCACTACATAACAGGAAAAAAATAGTGGTAAGAAAATTTGTATTTTGGGAGACTTCATCTTAATATTCCTGAAATTGTTCTAAACACTCAAGAGTTTTCATTCTTTCTCCCTACCATACTACCTATAAAAACTTTTATATTTTAGGGACCAGCAGTTGGTGTAATGGCAAGGTCACTGGACTTCCAGTTAGTCGACTGTGGTTCAAGTCCTGGACCCGGCAGCTTAAACTCATGCTGGGTGCCTGTGAATGCTTGCCCAAGATCCCAAGAGGAGAATAGAGAAGGGATTGTGGGGTGGCCATCCTCCCTGGGGGGTGATTTCTCTCTTTCTGTCTCTGTATTTCTGGTGTGCGTACACGCCCTATAGCAAAAACCTGTCCAAAAAACAAATGATATTTTATAAACATTTTTTAATAACCAGTCATTAATCAGTAGCCATTTCTAACCACATCAAAGAAGAAAAATGCAATTTGATTTATCAGACAAAGCAAAGCACCAAAAGAGAATTTTTATATTAAAAACAAAACAAAAACTTTCTAAGTAAGGTGGCCTACATATATTTAATTATAACCAGCTCCACAGCTGGTGGTGAGGAGAGTCAGATCCCACATGGCTGACTGTACAGTTTGAGTCTTGGACTACTTGAAAAACATGTCAGGTACATGTATGTGTTTTCCCAGAATCGTAAAAGGAGGGAGAGATAGAGGAGAAGAGATTGTGGTTTACCATTTCCCACTGGAGAGAGGTGATAGGGTGCTTTTTTCTTTCTGTCTCTGTGAGTGTATGTGCCTTCTAGCTATATATAAGTATATGTGTGTGTGTGTGTGTGTGTGTGTGTGTATATATATATATATATATACACACACACACACATAAAAATATATATTTATATATTTAGTTACATGTTTTCTTTTTCAAAGTTCCAAATGGACGAAACCCATATTTACATGGTTAAAAAAGTTAACCTGATGGGACCAGCAGTTGGCGTAATGGCTATGTTGCTGGATTCCCATGTAGCTGACCATGGTTCAAGTCCCAGACCCAGTGGCTTAAACTCATGCCGGGCATGTGTGTGTGCATGTCCAAGATACCACCCAAGAGGAGAATGGAGGACAAGGGATTGTGGCATGGCTATCCCCGGGGGGTGGGGTGATTTCTCACTTTCTTTCTTTCTCTCTCTGTCTTTCTGGTGAGCGCATGTGCCTGTAGCAAAAAAAAAAAAAAAAAAAAACAACCTCTCCAAAAAAAAAAAAAATTAACCCAGGCCAGCCAGTAGATGGCATGGTGGCTAGGGGCACTGGGCTCCTATTTGGCCAACCACAGTTCTAGTCCTGGATCTGGTGGCTTACTTTCTCACTTTCCCTCTCTCACTCACTCTGTCCCTCTCTGGTCAAATTTAAATACATAAATGCATACATACATAAAGTTTGATAAAATAATTCTTTAAAAACAAACAAAAAACTTTAACTTACATGAACATTTCATTTCAATTGACAACAAAACCTATCTTTAATATAGTCACCATTTATTGAACTGACATGTGGATACGATTGTCTCTGATTTGGATACATCCAAATATTCTACTTATAACTAATAGCTTTTATCTTATATTCATGTACAGGCAAGAGGTAACATTTTCCTCACATCAGATCTTTAAATGATGATGAGCCCCTTTGGAGCAGGTCAAAAAATCCCATCAAGCCATGAGTACAGTAGTTTCTTTGGCATCATACTTGTATGCCGATCTCGTTATCATTTGACTAGAATACTTTCAGATTACATTAGCAACATAAAGTTGCAGATTCAAAGAAATTTGCTTTTTAAAGCATGATTAATATAAATTCAAGTATATGTTAAGTATCTGGGGGGGAGATAATCAAGTTTTGGCAAACGATTAAAATGAAGACATGTGCCAACATTTTGCAATCTAAATTTTCAAACAATTTCCCACTTGAATTTCTGGAAAGGATTTAGGAAGGACTTAATTCCAGAAAGACTCTTTAATTCCAGAAAGACTCTTTTTTTATTAATGATAAAAAATGTAACCAAAAAACAAAGGAATTAATGATTATAAAAAATAAAATTTCCTTAGAATGAAAAAATATTAGATGAAAATTCACTTCTCAAGATTGTGAAATTATCAGTTTTTTCTTCGAAACAACAGAAGGATAGAATCAATTCCTTCTTTATAGAAATATAGTTCATTTATTATTTCTAAGCAAAGGCAGCAAAAGGAAAAAACAAACAAACAAAAATCACAAACGTGGTGGGGATAACAGCAAAACTGGTTCCAGCAGTGCTGAGGTCGCATTTTATGAAGTGAGGCAAAGACAATGTCTGATTGCCTGCTCCTTAAAAACAAAAGAGTTGAAAAGGAGAATGAATTATCTCCGCAGAAAGCATTTTTTTTTTCTTGAAGAGCACTCATGTTTTAGGTCATCCTTTAACCCAACAGTGCTGATTCATCAGCTTGAAGAAATGATTAAATTCAATGCCAGGTATAGTGCCTTGCTCCTTGTGGGATTCAGTAAACATTAATCAAGGGAGCTGGTGAGTTTACAGAGCACAAAAACAGTACCTTCCACACAGTTTTGACATACGATAGAAACTGAAAGAGCCCTGATGTTCAAAATGCAGGCCAAAATATTTAAGAAAATATGTGGTTTTCTTTCTCAGTTTGATGACCTTATTTCTAGTAGAAGTTGACTTCTTGGATAAATGTTCAACTCTATCTTTAATTTCTAATGATTTTATTCTGTGACATTTCCTTTTGAAAAAGAAAAACTAATGTACCAACCAATGTCTAATTCGTTAAATAAATTTAACATCTTTCTTATTAATACAGATGATATGGGTAACTCCCAGTAACAAAAGTAACCATTATTGGATCTGAAAATTTACCTTGTTCACAGTTATGTGTTTCATTAATTCAATATATAAGTACTTTTATCAATTACTATGAACCAGGTTATCAAAAATTAATAAATATACTTTTTTTATTTTGATGAGCCAGGTTTTTAAAAACTAGTGAACATCACTCTAGCCAAGCATTAAAATTACCTTTGTCACTTAGGTGGCATTATGGTTTGAGTATGGCTTGCTGACAAAGTTTTCTGGAAGCTTGCTCTCCAATGTAATGGTAATGAGTAAAGAAGATACCAAGTGATCATGAAGGCCCTAACTCACAACTAGATTAATATTGTCTCACGAGAGGGAGTGAGTTCTTGCTCTGGAAGGAATGGGTTAGGTCCCCCAAGAATAGGTTGTTTTTAAAGAAAGACACATACAAGTCATACATAATACATGCTACTTTCTGCATGTGCCCACTGACTTTCATGCTTCTGATGGCCCTGCTGTGACTTAACACTGGTCCCATGCTCTTGGACTTGGCAGTCACCAAAATTGTGAGCTAAATAAAACCCTATTCTTTATAAATTGCCCAGTAGCAACACAATAGTGGGATTAGGACAGCTGGTACAGAGTTCTCACACAAATGGATACAACGAATACAGTACTGTGAAGAGAAAGAGGAATGACAGAGACACTGGTCCCATAAGGAGACAGGAAGAAACTGAAAAGAATATTTAGACACTCTGTGGGAACTTACCTATGCTCTGTTTTATTTAGACTTCAACCTTCAAATCCGCCTCCCCTTAACAACTTAATTTTTTTTAACAGATGAAAATCTTTAGCTTGAAATTATGAAATTCTCCTAGATGTTAAGTTGTGGAGCTAGTATTTGAGGCTAGGTCTATTTTACTTCAGATTATATAGTTTCAATCACGTTGCCTCAGGATCTGGGGCAATACTTCTCTGGTCACATCCTTACTCAGAATCATATCACTGATAGCTATAAAACAGTCTAAAAGTTTCAAGAATGCATAACACTTCATTTGAAGTAATGCTCATCTTTTACAATGATATAATCATTACAAATAAACCTTTCATAACTCTAACATTTCTGTTGGATGAACTATAAAGCAGTTAGTTTGGCTCTCAAGGAGCCCTAGGATTTGCCCAGAATTCCTGCCTTTCTTCCTTTCTTGCTACCTTTGACTATTTCTTTTTATTATTATTTACTCTTTTTATTAACATATAATAATTGTACATATTTATAAACAACTCTCCTTTGTCTCTGACCTAGATGTCTTATTCCATCTATCAATATCTATTAAATGATGGCAGGCTGAATTTTTGCTGTGAGTAGGTTAAAATGTCGTATCTTTCACAGTTCTTAACAGTCATCCATATTTTTCCAGTAGTTTAAAAGCTAACCAATGTCTCTTATTTCCTATGTGACAGTATCTGTTTAACTCTAGTTAACTACTTTTATGGCATTAAAACATTTTTTGCATTGTATAAACCATATCCTATTAAAATGAAATTCTCAAGTACTATGTAAATACTTACCATTCTCTATTTTCTTCTGTACTTATTTATTTGTTCATGTTGGAGAAAACCCTGACTGAATGAACATATGGATTTGTATTTTAGGACTTTAGAGAGGCAAATAGAGAACTTTTCCCCATAAATATATACTATATCTGCTATGGTTGACTATCCACCCAAAATTCACATGTTGGGATTTGGTTGTGATGGGTTAAGGAGGTGAAAACTTAATCTATAGTGTTAAAAAAATGGGACCAATAGGAGGCGATTAGGATTAAGTTCAACTATGTGGGGTCCTTGAGACTGAATACTATTGGACTGGTAAGGAAATGAAATGAAACAGACACACACAGACACCGATATATGCTTCTGCTCTGTACTGTCCTGCAATGTGATCCAGCAACAAAAGAATGCTCACCAGATGCAACGATGGGACCTTGGACCTCCAAGCCATGAGCCAAGTGAAGCCTCAATTCGATTTAAATTACCCTGACTTAGGTATTTTCTGCTATTAGCAACAAAATGAACCCAAACAATATCCCTCTATTTTTAATTCCTTATGTGAATGAACTACATCTTTTGACATACTTAACGAACAGAATAAAAAATATTTTTCAATAATACATTTAAACAATAAAAAAATGCTATGCATGTACGCATGCAACCACGTTCTAAAATTAATTCATTCCTTTGCTATAGGGCACATATGCTTGCTGGAGAGAGCCAGAAAAGAGAGAGAGAAAGTGAGAAAGCACCCCTTGGTGGGAATGGCCATGCCACAATCCTTTCCTCTCCTTGGATTTTGGGCATACACTTGCATGTGAGTGCACACTCACATACAAACACACACACACACACACACACTAACCCTGCTTGTTTCTCTAGATGCTGGATCCTGGACTCAAATCTCATGGTTGACCACGTGGAATCCAGTATCTGCAACTACCATGGTACTGGCTGGTCCCCAAAGAAAATGTTTTCTGTACTGAAATTTAGGTGCTTCAGAGGATGGTACATTGAAATAATAGAAGTGGGCATCCAAGAACTTTAGAATATATGATTGTCCTGAGAGTTAACCAAAAATTAGCCATGTGTGGGAATAAATAATTAGATCATGCACACAAAAGATGACCCAGAACTCAAATCACAGTAATCTTATGAAAGTTAATTATGAAAACCAGATTTGAACTTAACAGATCAGAATTTAATCAGTCATATATCACCCTGAGACAGACTCCTTTGTCATGTCTAGCATACAAAAAGTGGAAGAGTACCTCGAAGTGTTCACTGAAAAATGAAACTGAAGTATGAGTTTTATTTTGATATGAAAGATGTTGAAACTTTTGGATAGGCTTCTCTTTAATAATGCTCATTTTTCATGAATTTTTTGAAGTCCCCTTATATTTACCCCTCAGACTTCCATGTGTTCAACATGTCCTGAGCAGGCCTCAGGAGGACTTGCTGGACACATGGAAGTCGGACATAAATAGAAAGCAAGCATGATTGCTTCTTTTTTGAAGTCGGTCTTGGAGAAGAGACTGTGGCTCTGTAGAATCTGACACTTGAGTTCCTTATCAAGATTTCCCCAAATGGGGAAACCAGCAGTTAGCGTAATGGCTATGTCACTGGACTCCCACGTAGTTGACCGCAGTTTGCGTCCCGGACCCGGTGGCTTAAAACTCACGCCGGGCGCGTGAGTATGCATGCCCAAGATCCCGAGAGGAGAATGGAGGAGAAGGGATTGCGGCGTGACCATCCCCCCTGGGGGGTGATTTCTCGCTTTCTGTCTCTCTGTCTAGCTCTGTCTGTCTGATGAGCGCACGCGCCCTATAGTGAAAAAAACCTCTCCAAAAAAAAAAAAAAAAGATTTCCCCAAATGGGAGCTAGTATTTATAGTTAGATATCTAAAAAGGACTTCTTAAGATTCTGCAGATGTCCTTTTTGATACTCAATATAATTTGCTTTTAGTGTGGAAGAACAAAGTCATATTTCATATGCATACTTTATAAAATAATATTTGAATTATAATTCGACTTCATAAGACTTCAGGAGGAATAGCACTGACCAAAATTCATGTCATTTATTATTATAAATAAAAATATATTGATATTATAAATCAACATTTTTTATATATTAGCATTTGGGTTTTTTAAATTCAATCTGTATGTGCTTAATGTGTATACAGCTCTGAGATGGATATCTCTAAAATGTGCCCCCAAAGTAGTCTGTTTATAATCTAAGTCTTTCTTCAACTTTAGACAAAGGTAAATTCACTGGGAGAAAGGTGGTCTTGTAGGGTGCAGAGACCAGGTTGAGTGCGAAGAAGGATCTCTTCAGTTTCCGTTCTCTTTTCTGTGTTAGATCAAAATGACTAATTCCATTAGGACTGCCTGATGAACAGTAATGGAACATCTGCCTGTTCACGCCTGCTCAATGGTCAGAACTGAGTAAGAAAATCATTGAATCAAAGTTATACCAGATCATGTAAATTCCTATTGGATAGCCAATATTACTTGTTTACTCTCCCTAATGGAGATATTATGTGCCTAGTTAAGGCATGATGAAATTTAAATTAGAAAAGAAGCAGAAAAATAGACCCTGCCATTAATTTTGATATTCACAGATGACAATGATCAAATAGATTAATGGCATACTAAGTTATGGGAACATTATTTTAGGAGATCACTCATAGTATTGACAAGTATAAACACAAATCAAAATCTTTGCAATAAATAAATGAAAAAGTTTATATAGATAAAGGGTTTATATAGAATAAAAACTATCTTTAACAAATGATCTAGGGGACCAGCAGTTAGCGTAATGGCTATGTTGCTGGACTCCCACGTAGTTGACCGTGGTTCCAGTCCCGGACCCGACGGCTTAAAACTCACGTTGGGCGCGTGTGTGTGTGTGCCCAAGATCCCAAGAGGAGAATGGAGGAGAAGGGACTGTGGCGTGACCACCCCCCCTGGGGTTGATTTCTCGCTTTCTGTCTCTCTGTCTCTCCTGCCTGTCTGGCGAGCGCACGCGTCCTATAGCGAAAACCTCTCCCCCCCAAAAAAATAAATAAACAAAACAAATGATCTAATGCCTTTGCCTATGGACTCCAGAATGAACATTTCGAATAAACTTCCCTTTAATCCTATTAGATTAATATATATGTGTGTATATGCATGTCTGCGTGTTTTCTTAACTATTATAACCTTTACCGCATAAACTAGATTTTCCATACTTCAACTTAGCTGCATATTAACATGTCTTTGTCTTGTCATACATTATTCATAGTTCTTCTATACCTTCGCACTGGCATCTTCCAATGACAAAAACTAATAATTGAAAATGGAAGTAAGCTAAACCACAAATTGGCAACAAATTAATTTGTCTCAAAAAAAAAAAATCCTAAAATCCCCAAGAATCTTTAGGACACAGATGTTGGAGAATTTTTCAGAAAAAGCTAAATGTTGGGACCAGCAGTTAGCATAATGGCTATGTCACTGGACTCCCACGTAGTTCACCGCGGTTCAAGTCCCGGATCCGGTGGCTTAAACTTATGCTGGGCACGTGTGCGTGCCTGCCCAAGATCCCAAGAGGAGAATGGAGGAGAAGGGATTGCGGCGTGGCCATCCACCCTGGGAGGTGATTTCTCGCTTTCTGTCTCTCTGTCTAGCTCTGTCTGTCTGGTGAACGCACACACCCTAAAGCAAAAACCTCTCCAAAAAAATAAAAAGAAAGAAAGAAAAAGCTAAATGTAGTGTTCAATATACTTCCTTATTAGAATAAATATCGGTGAGTAAAGATTTGAGAAATTATATCCTAAATATTTTTCATTCATATCAACCAAATATGCATAAAATAGGTAAGAATTTAAGAATTACACAAGCTTAAATTTTTTTAGTGTTAAAGATAAAAGCATTTTGGGTCCACCAGATGGCATAATACATGCATCACTGGGCTTCCATGTAGTTGACTACAGTTCGAGTCCTGGGCTGGCTACTTAAAACTCATGCCAGGTACATGTACATGCATGCCCAGGATGCCAAGAGAATGGAGGAAGAGGAATTGTGGCATGCTCATCCCCCAGGGGGTAATTTTTTTCTTTCTTTCTCTCTGTCTCTCTCGGTCTCTCTTTCAAGCATATGGGCCCAACAGCAAAAAACTTTCTCTATAAAAAAAGATAAAATTGTTTAACCTTCAATATTCTAAAATTATTTTAAACACTGCATAAAATTTTGGTACATTATTGAATATTAACTTACCTCATATATATTAGACAAATATATATAGAAAAATATTTCCAATAGAATATAAATTCCTTTCAGTGCTATGAAAAATACTTTTAAATTTGCACATTTAATAAACAAGATTAAAATTTCTAAAATTGATTATTTCCATCATATTATGTTTTTAGATAGTGTGACTACAAAGGCAGATTACTGATCATTGTGGCGAGACAAAACTAACTTCAGGCCAGCCCATGGCAAAGTGGTTAAAGGTGACGGATCCAACATAAATCCCACATGGTCAACTATGGTGTGAATCCTGGCCCGGAGTGGTTTGTAGAACACACCAGGTGAGGTGTGTGCATACCTAAAATCCTCATGGGATAGAGAAATGGAGAAGGGATTGTGGTATGGCCACACTACCCTGGAGGATGTGTCTTCCCTTTCTTTCTCTGTCTCTGACAAATTCATGCATTCTCTGGAAATTAAAAATAAAATCAGGCCCTCAATTTTTTAATAATGGCTTTGTGCTTATTCTTCCTTGAGTTCATGATTTCCAAGTTCATATATTCAGTCCTTTTATGAAGTAATTTCTTAGATGCATCTCCTGGTTTGTAATTTGGACAGAAATTCTCTTTGGAATTAGAGAAAAGCTTGTTTAGCACTTGAAACTAAAAAATGGCCTCTGACAAGAAAAAAATGGTTTCCTGCCATATGTAGCAAATAGTAGCATGACTAAGACTTCCACACAGAGAAAAATTGATAGAATGTTTCAATTAAATCTGATAGAGCTCTTATAAGGGTTAAAAAAAATCACTGCCATCTTTGTTAATCATGGTTGTTGTGGTTACAAATGGCAATCTAATGCAATCTAGCCTTAACACAAAATAACATTGGTTTAAAAAGGATGGCACTGTCTTCAGGCTTGGCTGGCTCCAGGAATTCGGAGTTATAAAGATCCTTTATCTCACTATTCCTTTCTCCATTCTGTTTGACTTCACTCTCATATAGGTGCTCTTCAAGTAAAGCAGCAAGTATCCCTGGCAACTGTCCATTTATGTGTTCCTAGGAGGTTAGCATGCCAGAGAGAAAAAATTAAAAGTATGTGGTTTTTGGATAGTTCCAGTATAATCCAATTTGAGTCATACAATAATTTCTAGGCTTGTCTATGGGATGGAGAACTCTGATTGGTCAGACATGTGCACCTGTCTGACACCGGGGGTTGGAAGGCATGTAGATGCTTGCTGAAACCAGCCATTGATAAAGATAGTTATAAAATAAATATCTGAAGACCAGGGTCCTCAGCAGACCAGAAATGAAGGTCCCTTATCCTTCCTGAGCCTGAATCTTCACAATACCATTTTAAGGAAATTCAGATGATATATTTATATAATTTTGGATCAAAATAGATATCTAAAGAAAATCTCTGAAGAGTTTCTTCTGTATTTAGTCATTGATAGCTAAGGTAAATGGTTTTTCTTAAAATATTGATCTATTTTAATGAATAAAATATAACATTGGATGCTGAGTAGCATGCCATCTCAAGTAGACAGCAACAGTTACGTTTATAAATTGGAGAATAATTCTAAGTTACTGCTAAAATAACCCATTCAAGATTATGTGAAGGCAGGCAGGGGGCACAGTGTGTGTGTAACTTCCATCTCTCCAAGGCCTTCAACCCTTCCTGTGTTTATTATCATACAGTTCTAGGGGTTAGAAGCCTGAATGAGTTGTTCTGGATGAATATCAAGGTCAGCAGGGTGGTGTTAGCTGTGAAGGCTTAAAAAGTTGTTTCTTTACCTTTTCCAAATTCTAGGGCATTCTTGGATCCCTTCGCCTGTTGCTCTCAGTTAGGCACACATGACTGCAAGTTCTGCTTCTGCCTTTACATCTCTGATTCTGATACTCATGTCTTCCTCTTAAAGGGACTGCTCTGAAAATACTGAGCCTACTCAGATATCCAGATAACCTTCCCATCTTAAGATACTGAATTAATTCACTTATGCAATGTCCCTTTTGCTATGTAAGGTTATGTATTCATATGTCTCAAGATTAAAACATACACATCTTTGGGGGGCCCTTACTCATCCACCACATATTCCTATCAACACTCTAACATGTCCATCGCTTTCCTATTCTTACTCCTTAACCTGGCTGTATAATTATCTCATTTCTGACCTTTTCAGGACCAATGTTCTCAAGTTATCTACATAAATTTATTTTTATTATCCTACAAACACAAACACAATGGAAACCACTGTATCAAGGCCACTGTGACCTGTTTTCTTTCTCTCTCTTTTTTTTTTTTTTATCAAAATCCTTTTCAGTTCCTACTTTATAGGCTCCCATGACCCTTACTTTTCGGTTTTTTGATTTATGGCTCTTGTCCTTCCACAGTTTACTTTAAGGAATTTTTCTCCTTCTGTTATTTTTTCATGTTAGTTTTGCTTTGGATTCTGTACCTAGCCTTATTCTTTACTCACTGTACAAGGCTCTCTGGGGTGTCTCAAAGAATCCATCACTTCAAATTCTTTTAGAAATACCAATAACTTTCTAGAATTTATTTTTAGTGTAGATTTATTTAGTATTTTATAGAAAATATACAATTAATTGGTGTTATTTTCAACTAGGTGAAACAGTGTCTTAATCCTATTCCATTTTTCCTGTTCTTTATGCTCAAACAGAAATCTTGAAATTAACACTGGACTTTCCCTCTATGCCTCTGTGATTCAGTCCATCATATAATAATTCTTTTATGCTCTTTCTTCTAAATGCATCTTGTAATACTACACTTCACTTCACGTTTATTGCCAGGACCATAGTGTATATCCAGTTTATCTATCATCTCATGGCTTGTGGGCAAATCTTCCTAGTTGAAATATGGCTTCTTTTCTAACTGTAGCCCATTATGGAACAAGAGGGATGTTCCTAATACTCACATGGCTTTTTTCATTCTCATTCTAATTTTCCATTGTTCCTAGATGAGACCAGCCTCATAGACATGTGACATGTGCAGTTTTCCTGCTCTTAGAAAGGCCCTTGTACTTAGTTCAATGCTCTGCTATGCTATCCTGAAATTCTTAATAATTTTTGGGAAAAAGTCCTGTAATTTTATGTTCTACGGGGTCACACAAATTATAGATCTGGTCCTGCTGTAGGATTTGCATATATTTAAAAAAGTTATTATTATTTTAATCTGCTATAGGACACACACACCCACTAGAGAGAGAGAGAGAGAAAGTGAGAGAGAGAGAGACAGAGGGAAAGTGAGAAAGCAAACTGCCAGCTCTGGGGCTCGAAAACTGTTAGCTGTGTGGGAGTCCGAACCTTAACCACCAAACCACTTTTTGACCCCAAGATTTACATATTTTTTAAGAGTTTTTTTTTTCTTTTTTAATTTATTATTTATTTTTCTTTTTGCTATAGGGCACCTGTACTCACAGGAGAGACAGAAAGCAAGAAATCACTCACCGGGAGGATGGCCATGCCTCAATCCCTTTTCCTCCATTCTCCTCTCAGGATCTTGGGCATGCGTATACACACACTGGCGTGAGTTTTATTTACTTATTTTTTAAAGGGATTTTTGCTATTGGATACATGAGCTTGTTGGACAGACAGAAAAAGACAGAGACAGAAAGCAAGAAATCACTCTCCAGGGAGGAGTGGCCATGCCACAATCCTTTCCCCTTCATTCTTCTCTCTCAGGAGTTTGGTCACACACACACACACGCACCCCACTATGTAGGAGTCCAGCATCATAACCACTGCACCATCTGCTGGTCCCCTGGCGTGAGTTTAAGTTGCTGGGTCTGGGACTCAAACCTTGGTTGACTATGTGGGAGTCCAGCAATGTAATCATTAAGCCATCTGCCAGTCCCAGATTTGCATATCTTAATATTGCTTATAACATTTTCATAACTATGGCCTATCCTTGTCCCTTTAGCTACTCATTCTGCCTTTTATGTACAAAAACATGCACAAACACAGACACACACATGCACACACATGCACACACACGCACAATTTAACCATTTGTACTCTATCCCCAGTCCTTCATTGAACTGCATGCAATCTTTTTTTTTTTTTTCAGAAGTTTTTGCTACAGGGCAAGTGCGCTCGCCAGAGAGACAGAGAGACAAAAGCGAGAAATCACCCCACAGGGAGGATGGCGACGCTGCAATCCCAAGATCTCAGGATCTTGGGCACAGACACACACACGCCTGGTGTGAGTTTAAGCCACCGGGTCCGGGACTCGAACCACTGTCGGCTACATGGGGGTCCAGAGACATAGCCATTATGCCAACTGCTGGTCCCCAAAGTGCATTCAATATTTGACTCTCCATTTCAATATTAATTTCTAGAGAAAACTGTCACACACTATCCCATAGCTGATCCCAGTCATAGGACTTTCATGCTTCTCTCATCTAGCCCTCATCTAACTCGACAGTAGCTGATCATTTACTCTTCTGTATCCTCCAGTGAATGCTAAGGTACATGTCACTGCTTACTACTTTCGTCACAGTGTCTTATAGATTTCTTGTTATTATGGACATGTTTATGTACCTTTCTCTGAAAAGATAATGAGGAACTTTTACATTTTTTTCAGTAAAAGTAAACATGTAAATGTTATAACTATGGTATAAGGGCCTATGTAATACTGTAAATATAATATAGTTATTATATTTCTTTTTTTTAGAAGTTTTTGCATTGGGTGCATGCACTCGCCAAGAAATGAAAGAGAGACACTAAGAAGGGATGTGAGAAGTTTCCCCAGAGAGGATAGCCACGCCACAATCCCTTCTCCTCCATTCTCCTCCTGGGTCTTGGGCATACACACACATGTGCTCCATGATTTTTAAGCCACTGGGTCTGGGATTTGAAGTGACTTAACCACTATGCCATCCTGTGACCTCTAGTTATTTAATATTTCCATTGTATTGATCAAATGTGCACATCTGCCAAAATTCAGAGACAGTAGTATCCTGGATTCTATCTCTGAAAGTATTAGAATAAAAGGGAAATGTTTTAAAATCAGAGTTTCAATTTTTTTAAATTAGAGCAGTTATCATTGACTACTCTCTTTATTGACTTCTATAGAAATGGTCTTTTAAAGTCATACAAATATTCTTAATATCTTAAAAAGCTAGCCTATTGCTAGATGAACCCATGATGAAAATTAAAAAAATTGGAAAATTTAAGTACAATTTTTTTCTGTCTTACTATGATTTCCAAAACAATCTTTATTTTTCATGTAAATAAAAGACACTGGGGAAAGTGATATTAGTAAAGAAAGCATATAGGAGAAAATGTGCTAAAGTACTTTGTCTCAATGAAATAGAAGAACGGTGTACAATTCTGGAAACGTTCCAAAGTATGAACTTTGAAAATGCCTAAAATGAGGGACCAGCATATGGCATAACAGTTACATTGCTGGACTCCCACGTGGTCAACCATGGTTCGAGTCCTGGACCAGGTGATTTGAAAATCATGATGGGCACGTATGCATGCATGCCTGAAATCCTGGGAGAAGAATGGAGGAGAAGGGACTGTGGTGTGGCCATCCCCCCCGCGGGGGTTGATTTCTCACTTTTCCATCTCACTGTCTCTGTTTCTCTCTCTTCAGCAAGTATATGTGCCCTAGGCAAAAAACCTAAAAAAAAAGAAAAGAAAACAAAGGAAAAGAAAAAGAAAAAGAAAAGAAGATGCCTAAAATGAATCAACGTGGAAAATACCTCCCCACCACAGTATTTTGTCCTAATGTCTATCGTCTTCAACTTTTTCAAAAGTATTGAGCAGTAGGATGTAAATTATATAGTTACAGACTTGCCAAGTTATCTTGGCTTTATCATCCTCATGTACTGAATGGTAACTTTATCATTATCATCATCCTTCTCATAAAACGGTATTTACTAAGAATCTGTTCAGCTCAAGATGCTAAAGGAATTGAAATAGGTAAGAATCAATAGCCTTTTAATTGATCCAGCTTCAATTTTAATAATTATGTTAGGTAAAATGAGTAAGACATAGAAATGAAAATACTGCATAAAAAATTAAAAATAAAAATACTGCATTAGCTCACATATACATACAGAATCTTAAAAAAATAATAATAATAAAAAAAACAGAGAGTAGAAGGTGGTTATCAGCCACGGAGGGGGGAGGAAATGAGAAATGCAGTAAAAAGTACAAATCTGCAATTAGGTACACTTAATCAATTTAGGGATCTAATGTGCAACATGAGAATAATTGTTAATAACATTGTGTTACATAGTGAAAGCTTGCTAAGGGGGTAGATTTCAGATGTTCTTACCACAGGGAGGGGAGTAGAAAGGTAACTATGGAAGGTAATAGATACATAATTTGGTTGTATAGCAAAAAATAGGGTCCTGATTCTTTAATACAACTCAGGATAATTTTTCAGTACCTCCACAGATGTGTACAATAATTATATGTTATTAAAAATTTTACAAATGAGGGACCAGCAGTTAGTGTAATGGCTATGTCGCTGAACTCCCATGTAGCCAACTGTGGTTCGAGTCCCAGACCTGGTGGTTTAAACTCACGCTGGGCACATGTGCATGTATACCCAAGATCCCGAGAAGAGAATGGAGGAGAAGGGATTGTGGCGTGGCCAACCTCCCCGGGGGATGATTCCTTGCTTTCTGTCTCTCTGCCTCTCTCTGTCTTTCTGGCAATCGCACATGCCCTATATAAAAAATTAAATTAAAAAAAAAACTCTCCAAAAAAATTACAAATTAAAAAAATGAAATAATACAAAATGGATATTTTTGCAACAAACTGAAAAAAAGCATGCTATATTTTTATAGCAGGTTTAAGTTTACAGAAAATTAAGAATATAGTACAGAGTTCTCAATATTCCATCCCCTTTTCTCCTTCAAACTTTCTCGTTAATAACTTGCATCAGCGTGGTACATTTGCTGTTAAATGATGAAGAACATTGATACACTATTATCGTATGAAGTCTGCAGTTCAATAGCATTCACCTTTTGCTGAGTTCCATGTGTTTTGACAAACTTTATTATGTATACATGTATATCAAAACAGTATATTGTACACTCTAGAAATATATATGAAAAAAGAAATTTTAAAAAAGACATGAAAGGGCTAACAGGTGTGGTAGTTAAGGTAGCTGGGTCCCTCATGGATAACTGTGTGGTTCCAGTACCAGACCCAGAGCCTTGAGAAACAGACCAGGCACATGTGTGTGCATGCCCAAAATACCAAAAAAGAGAATGAGGTGGAAGGGATTGTGGCAGCATGACCATACTTTCTAGAGGGTGCTTTCTCACTACCCCCTCCCACAAGCACACATGCCTTATAACAACATTTAAAAAGGAGAAGGAAAAGGAGAAATTAGTTATCAAACCACAAAAAGATGTGGAGGAACCTCACATACATACAGTAAAGTGAAAGCAGCCTGTTTGGAAAAGCTACACATTGTATTATCCCACTATGTGACACACTGGAACGGGCAAAACTAGTGAGAGACTGAAACAAGGGCAGTGCTTTCCAGGGGCTGACGAGGAAGCAAGGAGGGATGAATAGGGGGAGCACAGAGCGTTCTTAGGCCTGTGCATCTCTTCTGTGTATAACTGTCATGATGGATACATGACCTTTAGTATCTGTCAGAACGCATAGAACTGTACAACAAAAAGAGTGGACGTGATGTGAACTATGGGCCTCAGTCAACAAAAATATATCAATATTCTTCAATTGTAGCAAATAAGAGCTGATTCAAGTTATTAACAATGGGAAATAGGAGCGAGAGGGAGAGATGGACTATATGAGAATGCTGCACTATTAGGTCGTCGGGAAAGTCATGACATATTTTTCTATAAAAGTGCATCATGACTTTTCCAATGATCCAATATGTGATTTTCTATAAACTTAAAATACTAAAAAATAATAAAGTATATTAATTTAAAAATTATCCTAAATTGTATTAAATAATCAAGACCCTATTCCTTGCTATACACATATAATTTTACTTTCCTAAGACTGCTTTCATTTGGGACCAGCAGTTATCATAATAGCTATGTCGTTGGACTCCCATGTAGTCGACCGCGGTTCGAGTCCCGGACCTGGTGGCTTAAAACTCATGCTGGGCATGTGTGCGTGCGTGCCCAAGGTCCAAGAGAATGGAGGAGAAGGGACTGTGAAGTGGCCATCCCCCCTGGGGGTGATTTCTCACTTTCTGTCTCTCTGTGTCTGTCTGCCTGGCGGGCACACATGCCCTATAGCAAAAGCCTCTCCAAAAAAAAGATTTCTTTCATTTATCTTTCTGCACAGTGGTCAAGTCATAGGGCCCATCTAGCTCCACTAACTTAATAGCATTTCTCATAGACTTGAAGTCAGCCTAAAGACAGTCAAATAACGGCTTACAGATACCACAAACCTAAAAGAAACTTATGCAAAATATTAATATAAAACCAATTTCAAAAGAATAAAGCTTGAAGACCAAGAGAATCATGTGATCACATAACTAGCACTCACAGAATTTCTGTGCTGGGCACAGGTTCAGCACTAGCACACAAACATGGTCTCCATAGCACTATTCTGTGATTTTAGTTGGGTATAACTGGGAGGGGTATTGCCAGTCAGATCCAGACAGGGCTAATTAGAGAAGTTGTAATAAGTCATAACAGAAATTCCTTTTTTCCTTCCAAGAATTATCTACAAAAGCAAAGTTGTCAGTCAGCCTTTGGGAATCTTTGCCCACATGCAGATATTTCTATTGGTGCATAATCAGATCTGTCATTGGCACCACTAAAGTCTACTATATTTAGGCAAACAGGAAAGCGTTCCCACTCATGAAGAGATCTAAGTGTTTCATTACACCACAGTGAAAAAATGAGAATTCTTTCCAGGATCTCTGTTAGGCTTTATATCATCTATTAATAGTATGATAATCGAGGTTCCTCCTCACTATGGTAACATATTTTTAACATTTCTATGACTATATCCTGCCCTTAAAAACAGAAGGTTAACTATCCAGGTAGCAGACCTTTTTTTCGCCACGAGCTCACTTTTACCACGTCTTTTACCCACTTTTACCATGGGTCATGGGAAAGTCCTGACATGTTTTTGTATAGAAAAATATGTCATAACTTTTCCAACAACCTAATTTCATTGCTGTTTTACCTTTGGCTAACTGGAAAAGCTCATTATTTAGCTGAACTGTTTTCCTTCAAATTCAAAACAAGAAAGAAAGAAAAAATAATAATTTCCAAGTCCTATTGATTCTTCATTTGTATTTCAGCTTTGCAAGGCAGTGGTGGGTTAGGTCATTAACTAATGGCTGGAGCGTTGACTTCCTATTCCCAAGAGCACAGGCTTTACCTCCATGTTCTGTTCATTAGGAATAAGTAGCACAGGAACTGTTAGGTGTAAATTAGGCACCCAGGATACAGGATCCAAAAGCCGAATAACCAGGAAATATGATAGATCTGACACTGTTGCTACTCCCCTGATGACAATAGGACCGGTAATAGATGGCGGGGTTCTCCTCCTACTAAGCGACACGGCAGGATTTCAGTCCTTTACTCCCTCTCAACTGAGGTATGTCCGAATGACTTTCTCTGGTTGATGAAACGTGGGCAGAAATGATATACCACCTTTGAGTGGAGGTCTAAAGAACCAGCGTGTGGTTGGTTACATCTACACGTGCTCGGGTAATTATTGTTACCCTATCAACAACCGTGGAAATCCTGAAAGAGGAAATGACTTATCAGTTAACCTAGAAGCGCTGAAATGAGCAGAACTCTTGTCAATCCACACTAAATATGTGTGAGTGAAAAAACTCAAATATGATGTTTTAACCACCGAGATTTGGGGATTATTTGTTACTTGGCAGTGTAACGTATGAAGTGAAAATAAAACTGACTCTAAAAGGATAAAAAGAAGAAGAATATTCTAAAAAAAAAGAGGAACTTCATTAGCATAGATACAGACGAATCTCAAGTCCATTATTGAAGGAGAAAACACATACAGTGACTCAAGTTTGAAAAAAAATTACAGAAAACTTCCCAGAATGTATTTGGCTACCTATTAAAGACAATGAATACAATAGGTAGGAGTTTTAGTGGGATCTGTGGAAATTTTAAGTATATATTGGGTCATCAGAAAAGTCATGACATGTTTTTCTATGCAAAAATGTGTTTTGACTTTTCTGATGGCACAATATTATAAAGAAGCAAATTCTCTCTCAGAGACAATATGACTTCTGTAGGTCTTTTCTCTAAAACATTCACTCTTCCTTTCCATAGCCTGTGTACATAGTAATCTTCAAGACTCCTAAAATCCAAATTTTAAACTGTTAGAAAACCTGAGGAGTTTTATTTTGGTGCCTTTTATAGCCTGAATGTATTTTAAATAGTGGACAGGTGGGGCCAGCAAGTGGTGTAGTGGTTTAAGTGCTGGACTGCCACATGCTGGACCGTGGTTTGAGTTAGAGGAGTCTGGAGGAGAAATAGTGTAACGTATGAAGTGAAAATAAAACTGACTCTAAAAGGATAAAAAGAAGAAGAATATTCTAAAAAAAAAGAGGAACTTCATTAGCATAGATACAGACGAATCTCAAGTCCATTATTGAAGGAGAAAACACATACAGTGACTCAAGTTTGAAAAAAAATTACAGAAAACTTCCCAGAATGTATTTGGCTACCTATTAAAGACAATGAATACAATAGGTAGGAGTTTTAGTGGGATCTGTGGAAATTTTAAGTATATATTGGGTCATCAGAAAAGTCATGACATGTTTTTCTATGCAAAAATGTGTTTTGACTTTTCTGATGGCACAATATTATAAAGAAGCAAATTCTCTCTCAGAGACAATATGACTTCTGTAGGTCTTTTCTCTAAAACATTCACTCTTCCTTTCCATAGCCTGTGTACATAGTAATCTTCAAGACTCCTAAAATCCAAATTTTAAACTGTTAGAAAACCTGAGGAGTTTTATTTTGGTGCCTTTTATAGCCTGAATGTATTTTAAATAGTGGACAGGTGGGGCCAGCAAGTGGTGTAG
Organism: Tupaia belangeri chinensis; assembly: GCF_000334495.1. NCBI lineage: Eukaryota > Metazoa > Chordata > Mammalia > Scandentia > Tupaiidae > Tupaia > Tupaia belangeri. Next base: position 435,565 of record NW_006198026.1, on the reverse strand, counting down.
TGGTTTAAGTGCTGGACTGCCACATGCTGGACCGTGGTTTGAGTTAGAGGAGTCTGGAGGAGAAATGAATGTCTTCCTCCTCAGGAAGTAATTTATCACCTTCCCTGTCTCTGTCTCTCTCTCCCATGCGCACATGTGCCCTATGGCAAAAACTTTAATTAAAAAAAAAAAAAACAGGAAGATTAAGTCAGATAAAAACTTAAATGTGTTAGAAGGTTTGGTAAAACTATGTTTTCTTCCCAACTGCAAAATAATTCAAACAAGTTTCAAAGGTTTTTAAGATATACTTGCATAGTAAAGCATTTACAAATTTGGATGTATGTACATATATTTTATCCAATGAGATGCTATCAAAACATGCCCTGATAGTGTCTTTATGTTTTGTGTTTTCCACTAATAATTCTGTTATCTCAATAATGATTAACTTATACCTTTTATTACTGAATATTAGTCCCTTAAAAAGTTCTGATTATTTTAAAACTCATGAAAGTTATTTGAAATTAGTCCTATTTCCAGAGAACCATTATTTACTTAGAATATTATGCATGCTCAGTTATTTTGCTTTAGAATCTTAAAAAAAATAGTAACTTTATTGGGGAAATCAAACAAAATGTGCAAATCATTGCTTAACAATCTTTAAAATAGACAAATTCCATCGACTATTTGGTTGTTCTATAGTTAGTATGGAAATAAATGGACAATAAATAATCAGACTTGCTGAGTATAAATCTAAACATGTCAGGCTTAGCTAGTTATAAACTTTCTTTTATTTGTATTTCCATTAGTCATAAAATAGATGCAGAATTGCTTCAATGTCACTCTTAAGCAGCTGAACATTTCTGTGTATGCATATTCCCTAGGGATATCAGAAATAGATATAAAAAATATCACATTGTCTCAAAGCATAAACACAAGGGGTGAAATTTTACCATTAGCTATGTTAATGCAAATTTCATCACAGTCATGAATATATTATTTTTATTCTTTTGGATCTCAGAGTGCCTATATCATAAGTGGAATTTTAGCCCATTTATCCTGTAGATATAACACATTCCATATGTACCAATGAGCATGTATTTTGGTCCATTTGGCCCCCTTGGTTTTACAAAATATAGCTGGTAGCTCATTCTCTTACAGGGTCAGGAAGTCCTTGCAACTCCAAAGAGACTATCATTGCAATGTGAGCCAGAGCAGTGCTTAAAGCTTCTGACCTTAGCAGGCTCCATTTCCAGGATTATCAGATCAAATAAGTTATATGAATTAGTTGACTGAACTTCCTGGCCAGTTCCAAGAAACAACCCTACCTTCCACTGATAGCTTCTTTTTCAGTCTTCAGCAAATTGAAAAGTCATGTTAATATTGCATAGACAAAAATTCAAATTTACCAACTTACTGGGATACTTTTTACATGGTCGCATTTTCCATAAATGTGTGTGTGTGTGTGTGTTTGTAGAAGTCTATAATCCTTAAATATCATGCATTATACTACATTATTATGTTTGTTTA
>NW_006198026.1:413144-434028 GCF_000334495.1 Tupaia belangeri chinensis | reverse complement strand
CTTTCCCACTCAGAAGATTAAAAACCATAGATCACAATTAAATATGATATAAAGTGAGAAAATGTACTTTTTTGGATTTCCTTTAAAATGGCAGCACAGTCTAAGAACTTCAAACATCTTCATTAATGCTTTAGCTCATACACATGCTGCTGATGTCACTGTCAAAATATTCTTTATTCTGGGAACCAGCAGTTGGAGTAATGGCTATGTCACTGGGCTCCCACGTAGTCGACCGTGGTTCACGTCCCGGACCCGGTGGCTTAAAACTCATGCCGGGCACGTGTGCATGCGTGCCCAAGATCCCAGGAGGAGAATGGAGGAGAAGGGATTGCGGCATGACCATCCCCCCTGGAGGGGGTGATTTCTCGTTTTCTGTCTCTCTGTCTCTCTCTGTCCTTTTGGCGAGCACACGCACCCTATAGCAAAAACCTCTCCAAAACAAAAAGAAAAAAATTAATTTTTATTCTGTCACATATTTTACTGGTTTTCGTGGATTCTATGGCATTATTGCAGGAAGGCCTGCAGAATGGTGGGATCTCCAGTGTCCCGTAATCACGCTGGAGAGTCTATAAATGACAATGGTACTTAACTTGGCGCTGAGAGAGTAAACAAGCAATATTAGTCAATGTGCTAGGTCTCCATGACCAACGACCACTGACACTTACTGAGTAGTTACACGGGCCAGGCACAACTCAGGTGCTTTACATGAATAATCTCCCTTAATCTTCGATCAGCTCGTGAAGTTAGCACTGCTACTCCACATGGTTCGCACACAAGGAAAGTAACTCTTGAAGAGGCTAAGTCATTACTTTCAATTGCATAACTTGCATTAAACGATATACTACGACCATCCTTATGACTTTTTTGAATAGTGAGGCCATATTTATGCCAAATTGAAATCAAGCCTTTAATCTCTCTTTAACACTATCCACATGTAAAATTGGCATGGGTCATCACAATGTTGCCCCCAGCACATCTCTGCAACACTCAAAAGATGAATAAAATGCCATGAGCAAATGAGAAAAAAAGAAATGCTGTAGAGAGATACTGAAAGAGAAAAACCATTTCTTAGGTTTATTACATGACTACTTGAAAAATCAGATGAAAGAGCTTTTAAAGAATCAAAGCTAATAGGTCACTCCATTTCTTTACGTAAGATACTTTATTCTTTCCAGGTATAAATTGGTCCAATCATATTAAACATCATGCACTGTGTACGGAGCTGGGTAATGATCCCCATCCAACAATGAGTGCAGAGGGTACACTTCACGCCGAGCGCCTTCTGTGCCAGCTGTTCCGACTTGTCTTAATTTTCCTAACTGGGTTACAATTAGGCTGTGAATGAGACGTTAACATGGGAATTGGGGCTTTCCAACAAAAGGATTTACTTCTTTTATTGTTTTGTGGTTCTTAACTTTCAGAGGCCTGTTTCCTGCTACGTGTTAATTAAAAAATATCACAAAGTATTTAAGACACATTTATGGAATACAAAATAATAACCTATTTACATCTCCATATCCATAACAATTTGGTTGTAAGAAAAGCAGTGTCTGGGAAAAATTCTCTGATTTGAGATATGATATGTTTATTTAAGATGTATTATCTTACCTCGTATTTGTTTCTGACCTTGACTCCTGTTCCGACTTCACTTACTAATATGAAGACTGGTGAAGTGAAGACTATTGCCTGGTCAAGGTTTGAACTGGAATAGATAATGTCAAAGTCAAGTCTTGACCTGAAACAAAGTCCTTGCTATTCAAAGTATGATCCTTGGATCATCAGCATCACCTGGGAGCAACTGAAATACAAAATCGCAGGCTTGGTTCCAGCCCTTATGAGTAGGCATCATACATTGAGCAAGATCTTCTCACCCTTGCAGGGTCCCCTCATTGTCCTGCCTTCCTTGAGTCCTACCTGCAGGCCACAGGTGGGGCTCCTAAACTCCCTGTGACCCTATCCTCATAGAATTTGCCGATAGCTGGGGCCATTCCAGAGATATGGGCACTCCTCCCACATTAACATCACGAGATTAGAGGCACTAAACCCTAAACATACTCTGCTGAGTCTGTTAATGATAAGCTAACTTTTTATTGTAACCTTCAAACAATATATGTAGAAACCAGACTGCAGTCCTGGTAATAGGGAATCTGGATTGATCTATAATTACTTTATGAATGCTTTTTTATTTTTAACAGTTTTTGCCTTAGGGAGTGGGCACTCACTGGAGAGGGAGAGAGAGAGAAAAAAATAGAGAGAAATCACCTCCCTCATGGGAGATGACCACTCTCCTCCAGATTCTTGGCAAACATACACTGGCACCTGGTGTGATTTTTCAAGCCACCAGGGTCTGGGACTCAAACCACTGTCAGCCATGTGGGAATCCAGGAATGTAACCACTAAGCCATCTGCTGGCCCCAGATGCTTTGTTTCAATGTATATAAGTTAAGCCTTGCTCTCTGATGGTATGAACCATTCTCCATCCAGATGTCAGCTGAGCATCCAGTCCTGCTTATGTAAGTAATAAACTCATGTCTTCCCCTGGTGGACCTCCAGGTGTCTTCTCTGGGATCAATAAACATCGCAGGCAAACTCTTCCAGATTTTGGGCTCCTGAAAGAGCCCTGTTCAACATCATCATCTTCATTTCAATAAGATCCCCACATAGTTTAGATGCATATTAAAATTCGAGAAACCCTGCTAAAATTTAATGATAGCAACAAAGTAAATGCAGCTCCACATTCAAAAAAAATTTTAATTATTTTTTCCTTGTTTATCTTGATTATATATTAAAAAATATAAAATTCATACTGGCTAAAGTAGTTTAATGCTCATCAAAAATAAATTTGTAATAATATCACTAATTTAGATTTTAAAAGTAAATTAAAATACTTTAAACAGCATAATCTAAGAAAAGCACAGAACCAGAGTTGAGTAGAGAAGCATTATTATGATAGTTGTTTAGGCTGTTGTTCTCTAAGGAAGCCAGACAACTCAATTTTCTTATTCATTATAGTTAAGTGGAACATTTAAAGACTGATTGAAAGCTCTAGACTCAGTGAAAAATATTTCACTCTATACATAATTTTCCCCACTATGTGTTATTATTAATTTTAATATTCATAGTCCTCTCATTTATTACGATTATTATTTTAAAAATTTTGCCAGAGGGCATGTGTGCTCTTGAAACAGAGAAAGAAAGGGAAAGTGAGAAAGCACTTCCCATGATCAGTGGTCACGCCACAGTCCCTTCTCCATTTATTCTTCTTTTCAGGATTTTAGGCACACATGCACACGAGAAACAAGCTGAGTCTGGGACTCGAACATCACAGCTGGCCATGTGGGATCCAGCCACATTAACCACCACACCATGGGCTGGCCCTTCTCATTTGTTATTTAGCTTCACTTTGCCCCACTAAGTGTATTTTACCCTTAAAAAAATTAATCAAAAATATAGTTCCAAAAGTCCCGTTTCGGAGCAGAAGATTCCTGAGGAACGTGGTCCAGCTAATGATTTGAGAGTTATCTGTGCCAGCTATTGATGTCAACCTGCCTTGGCTGGGATCTTTGCAGTTGTTTTCTCCTATGAGAAGCGGGACACACTTAGGAAACCTCTCATCCTGTCAGTGGCCACTTTAGTATCTTTCTTCACTTGTCTCTTTGCTGTCCTGAGATCTGAAAATATAATTTATAAGTTCCATTTGTACCCTCAGTGTTAGACTACCTTGTTTGACTCAAGAGAGTTTATAATTAGTGTAACTAGACTGATGCTACTTGGAACAAGTCATTGGATGGACAATTTACCCAGGTTTAATGATTCCCTCTACTGTAATTTACTATAAACTTCACTTTATCTACTGTCATCACTATTCAGAATGTCTGTGAATGTCTGCTCTGCCTTTTATCCCACTTCAGTCTCTCCATCAAGTAACGCCTACCCAGAGCTCAAGGGTGCCCAAGCTGTGCTTCTTGCTGCTTCCACAACTGCAGTAGTATCTGAAAACTGATTCATGGCATATCCTGTAGTAATGAAAAACATGGCCTCTTTTGCATTCTGCTCACCTATTACATATGGATCAAGGCAGTGGATACTGCCTCCATCTATTGGACACCACATATGTCCTTCCCTGTCTCTATGTAAACTCTTCCTCGGGAGTTTGTATGTTCCTAATAAGCTTTATTCCTTTCTACATGCTCATGTAGAGGCTCACAGGGCATTTCTTCCATGAGATCTCTGTTTCCTAGTGTACTGTTTTCTTCCTGAGCTCCATTCTATTTTGGGAGTGAGGGTCTCTGGAGTGTTTGCAGTTCATCCTATTATCAGAGAATATGACCATTTCTGTGACCTTTGCTCTTTGCTAAATCTCTGCCTTTTTATATTACAGCAAATTAAATCCCTAGGAATTCAATGCCCTGCATGTACTCTCCTGGGTAGTCTTGTCTTTCTCACCATGGGGACTCTCTTCAGTAGCAAGAAAAGTTTCTTCCTGGCTTGGGGTGTTCTTACTGATAAATCTTATGTATACTAAGAACTATCAATATATCGCCATCATTGCTTCATAGTTTTAGAATAAGCTCACAACCTGTTCCTCATACGATTTTTTTGTTACTTACAACAATAAACCTGAAATAAATAAGACACGTACACAAATATCTCCATTGCTTCTCTCAAGCATTACCTTCATAAAAGAATTTTCAGAAATGTGGCAAAATTTAAGATTCATTAAACATAGATGGGGAGTAAATGAATATTTGACACATTCTTTGTATTGAAGGTTGGAATTATATTACAGTAATCATAGTGTTAAAGTATGACTTAATTTTGTTCAAATAGTTTTAAGAATTACAGATGAAGAAAAATGCAAAACCTCTATGAAACACTCAATCAATTTTTTAAGCTTGTTATTGTTGTCTGAGACTGAGAAACAATGCCTGGAAAATTTAAGCTTTGTGCCAAGCAAAGTTGTCCTACTGGTTTCCTCTGTCTGAATGCTCTTCTCCTTTCCCTCACCCTCCGCCTCAAAACCACAAACTTTCTTCCCTAATAACTTCAGCTATTTTATCAATTGTAACCTCTCAAAGAGGTCTCTTTCCTTTTGCCCAATAACTAATAGCCTCCCACCTCAATTCTTCCTACCCTCTCTTCTTTACTTTACTCTTTTCACAATAATTATCACCAATTGTCATTGATATATCCTTATTTGAGTTGAATATTTTGTAATACTAGACTATGAATTACCTGATAGCATTGTATGTCAGTACTTAGAATAGCGCCTGACACAAGTAGCACTCAATACATATGTGTTTAATGGCTAAATGAACACACAAATTATTAAGGTAAGATCAAAAAATATGCCCTCACTCAGAATGCATTGGTATATGAGAGCTGGGAATGATATTCACTGGAAATCCTCTTGGGGCCTTAGAGATGCTGTTTTCTCGCTATCTTTCTCCTCTGATGGACAACTTCCTAGCACCTGAATTCAGACAGATAAATGTGTGGATGGGACAAATTACATATAGTGTCTATTGAGATTTAGTGCCAACAGGAAAAGAAATTGTGAATTACCATAGTGAGGCAAGGTAATCAAAATCTGGATACAGACACTGTGTCAACATGAGAGATCTTATTCCTTGGGTTCTTTATCTCTCGTAGACACTCTACTGTGAGTTATCTGAAAGAATTTAGGATTCTTTCCTCAAGATCTACTCCAGACCCAGGAAAAGGGTAAAAAATGTAACACCCTCTATTCTGTCTAGTGATGAAAAGTAGTAAGAGAAACTAAGAAAGAAAATAAATGGCAAGCACTCAAAACCATTTCAGAAAAGGTATTAAACTGGACTTCCGAGTTCAGGTTTTGAGAAAGTATAAAAGAGAAAGAGAGGAATAGCATTGTAATAAATATCTACTTCAGAATTCCATGTATCTGATTCATTCTTCTTGCTTTAAAAATATTTTTTAAACAGAAATTTAAAGAAGATGTCATATACTAAATGAGTGAATATAAAGCTGTTTTTGCTCTCCAAGGAGGTACTTTCAATTAAAAGGAAACTTCACACCAGTTCATCCAACATCTGTTAAAACCTCAAAATTAAAAGCATATCAGTACAGACTATGACCCGGAGCCAATGCAAATGCCTATACCACCATAATACCATCATGTAATGGAATACATTCCTTAAAGTCATAAGGGGAGTATCTTAATTCATCTAACAAGAAAAAGTGGGAAAGTGAAAAACAACTTTTATATTACCAGTTACATTTTCCCCAGTTTTACAGTAAAAATATCTTAGTCTTTTTAAGTTTCTGCTTAAAGAACACCATGGACTCTCAGTGAGCCATAAAACCTGCCTTAGTAAGTGCATTACTTTTCCTCTGATGTAGAGAACAAGAATGAATAAGGCATCCAGTTTTTAAAAGCAATGAACCTATGGCTTTATGTTGGAAATACATGGTGTTGTTTAGAATAAGGGATCAAAAAAATGTAGATACCATGGACAGATTCTGGAAGATATTTTCTCTACTTAGATAACTGCAATAAATATTATTCCTTTACTGTTACCAAATACTTTATTTTCTTGATACCATAAATTCGCTCATAGTTGTCTTTTCCTTCTTTGATAAGATTAATAATCCAAATAAACCAATGAGTGCTAATATGTACAACCGTCCCCCCCCCACACACACACAGGTTCTGATTTATTAAGTATCTATTAACAGACTGTACCCTCTTAAATATAAGCTTACTCAGGTAAAGTTGGATACTATTGTAAACCAAGATTCTTATTGCTTTAGCTCCCCCAAACTATGTATATTTTGTAACTTAAAAAAAAAACTTTTATGGTGATATCATATTCCTTTGTGCTGCCGTAAAAATTGACAGATAAAATTGTACATATTGAACAAGCCAGAGCCATGGTGGTTAAAGTGTCTGGATTCCACATGGATGACAATGTATTGGGTGTCTGGAAAACTCCTGGCACATTTTTGTATAGAAAAATACATGGCCTTTCCAATGACTCAACAGTTTGAGATCTGGACCCAATGGTTTGAAAAACACATTGAGGGGACCAGCAGATGGCGAAATGGTTACATTGCGAGACTCCCACCATGGTTTGAGACCTGAACCCTGTGGCTCAAAAATCATGTTGAGCTTGTATGCGTGCGTGCCTAAAATCCTGAAAGGATAATGGAGGAGAAGGGATAGCAGCATGGCCATTCTCCCCGGGGAGTGATTTATCACTTTATGTCTCTCTGTCTCTGTCTCTTCAGTGAGGGCATGTGCCTTATAGCAAAAAGATGCTAAAAAAAAATAAAGTAAAACACACTTGGTATGCATGCATCCACACCGAAAATCCTAAAGGGAAGGAGAAATGAAGAGAAGAGATTGGTTTGACCATCTCTTGGGGAAGTGCTTTCTTACTTTACATGTCTCTCTCTCTCTCTCTGGCTCTCGCTCTCGCTTTCGCTCTCTCTCGCACACATGCCCTTTGACAAACAAAAAAACTACATATTTTTTATGTACAACATAATATTTTGAAATATATATACATTTTGAAGCAGTTAAATCAAGCTAATTGGTAAGTGTATTACCTCACATAGTTTTCATTTTATGATGAGAATACTTAACAACCACTATTTTTGCATTTTTCAAGAATATAATGTATTGAGGGACCAGCAGTTAGCGTAATGGCTATGTTGCTGAACTCCCATGTAGCCAACCGTGGTTCGAGTTCCAGACCCCGTGGCTTAAACTCACACCTGGTGCGTGTGCTTGCGTGTTCAAGATCCTGAAAGGAGAATGGAGGAGAAGGGATTGCGGCATGGCCATCCCTCCGGGGGGGTGATTTCTCGCTTTATATCTCTCAGTCTCTCTCGGTCTTTCTGGCAAGTGCACATGCCCTATAGTAAAAACCTCTCAAAAAAAAAAAGAATATAATATATTGTTATTAACTATAGTCACCATATCGTATAATTGATCTCTTGAAATTATTCCTCACATCTAACTTTAATATGTATAATTTGAGCAACATTTCCCCATCTCCCTTCTTCCTCAATCACCTCAGCTCCTGGTAACTACCATTATACTCTCTACTTCTGGGGTCTTTTTGTGTGTTTGTTTTTGTTTTTTGGAGAGGTTTTTGCTATAGGGCATGTGCACTCACCAGAAAGACAGAGAGAGACAGAGAGACAGGAAGCGAAAAATCACCCCCCAGGGGGGATGACCATGCCCCAATCCCTTCTCCTTCATTCTTCTCTAGGGATCTTGGGCACGCATGCACACACGCCCAGTGTGAGTTTAACCCACCGGGTCTGGGACTTGAACTGCAGTTGAATACATGAGAGTGCTGCAACGTAGCCATTAAGCCATCTGCTGGTCCCTATACTCTCTATTTCTATCAGAAAATTTAATTTTTTTTAATTTCATATGTGAGTGCTATCATACAGTATATATCTTTATGTTCCTAACTTATTTAATTCCAGATTCAATGGCGTCATTCCAAATAGCAGGATTTCACCTTTTCAATACCTGAATAGTATTCTCTTGTGTACCATATTTTTTTCTCTCTCCATGATGATCACTTAGGTTGATTCCATATCTCAGCTATTGTGAATAATGCTGTGATAAACATGGGAGTGTAGAAATCTCTTTGGTATACTGATTTAATTTCCTTTAGATATACACATAGTAGTGGAATTGCTGGATCGTATGATAGCTTTAGTTTTAAATTTTTGAGGAATCACAATACTGTTTTCTATTTGCTGTGCTGATTTACATTCAGTGTGCAAATTTTCCCTTTTCTCCACATTATTTTCAATATTTGTGAACTTAAAAGTTTTTGATAATAACCACTCCCTTCCAAGATGAAAGGTAGATTTGTGGAAAGATAAACCAAATCAACAGAACTTGAGTTAGACTAAGAAAAAAGAGGGAAGGCAGAGGGGTAAGATGGCCAACTAAGGACATCTATCGTGGTATTTCTCCAGTAGGAAAGCTCAAAAAAGTTGGATAGATGGCTATATCTGGAGAAAAGGAGTGAGATGAGACCAAAAGAATACAGGAGTAGTAGTGTGGGTATTTGGGGGGCATGCTGAGTCTCAAGTGGAAGACAAAACAAACAAACAAACAAAAGGTGATCAATTGTCTGAATTCAGAAAGGAAGCAAAGATGAACAAACTCTTTCACAACAGGGAAAGTGGAGAGGTGAATGGGACTGTCCTCCAAATCAGCAAGGTTGCTGCATTCACCTTGAACCCCAGCAATTCCCAGCTGCAGGAGAGGGACACAGACCTTGAGTTAATCTTGCAGAGCTGCAAAGACCTGTAGACCCAAACAGAATGCTGAACTGTCCCCTCCCCAGCCCCCATGCATACAGGACTACCCCCGGAGACAAACCTGGACATGCCGATGAGCTGACTGGCAGGACTATGCACCTATTTCCTCTTCCTTAGGACAGCAAGAGCAGTACTCTTATCCCCTTGAGGCGTCTACAGAGCAGTTCTCCAGACTTCCTGATATAGTAAGTGTGAATGAAGGTGCATGGATGACTAAAAAGAAAATTGCCAGGTCTCTCCCACATGGCGTGGGGATAAACAGACTGGGCATCACCCTGCCCACTTTCCAGCCCATGAGCCAGATCCTTCAGGCTGATGTGGACAGATCCCATTGGGCCATAGTCAGCCCAGCTTGAACCCCTCCTTTTAGCTTCGCAGACATGCACAGGCTGGTAGACCATGCAGCTTGGTATGCTATGGGACATTCTGGCAGGAACTCATAGAGACGCAAGTTATCTGGCCATAAAACCCATGAGTATGTTGAGGGTTAGTATCAGGCTTTACTGTCTTTCCTTAATAAACCTGCAGTCAAGACTCTTTTAAGTGAATTAGTCGGTAGTTCTTCCCAATTTACAGACAATAACTCAAGTTCACATTTTAGGGATAGTGAATTTAGAGTCGATAAGTGTATGTTTGGCATTGCTTCAACTAAAATATTATTAATTAAACTTTCAAATAAATACCACTGACTTAAAGACAGGCAAATAGTTTATAGTTATTTTATAATCATGGCTATTAAAAGTCTTTAAAATAATGCTTTATTTTATGGTTCATTTCCTATGGCGTCCAAAAAAATTATTTTTAGTTACACCTGCCACTTTCCTGTAAAGCCATAATTATCCATACAAGATGTCGTTTAGTATTTGAGAGCCTCCATAATATTTATAAAATGAGTATTAAAGGCAAATTTGGTGGGGCCAGCAGGTGGCACAGTGGTTAAGGTGCTGGATTCCCACATGGTCAACCATGGTTTGAGTCCCGAACCCAGTAGATTGAAAATCACATCTGATGCCTGTGTTTGCAAGCCCAAAATCCAGGGAGGAGAATGGAGGAGAAGGGTCTGAGTCATGACAATCCCCTATAGGAGAAGATGTCTCACTTTCCCTCTCTCTGTCTCTCTCTGGTGAGTACACACACCCTATGACAAAAACCCAAACAAATAAACAGCAAAATAAATTATTTCTTGTAATATGATTATCCTGTGTAAAAACAAACAAACAAACAAAACCTATTACTTCTATACCAATTGTCAAATTTCACTTAGGTTAAAAAAATGGATGTATTTTGTATATTATGCTGTACTATCATTAGATATGCACATACATACACTTGTATTAGTTTTTTGTGCTAGGGATGTACTCACCAGAGAGAGACAGATAGTGAGAGGGAAAGCAAGAAATCAACCCCAAGGGGGGATGGCCACTCCTCAATCTCTTCTCCTCCATTCTCCTCTCGGGATCTTGGGCATGCACGCACACACGCCTGGTGTGAGTTTAAGCCACCAGCTCCAGGACTCAAACCACGGTCAACTACATGGGAGTTCAGTGACATAGCCATTACACTAACTGCTGGTCCTGCATTTTTTCTTTTTAAAGTATATTGTCATTTTCTGAAATAATACTAAATTTTCAAATTTATATTCACCTATGATTCCTTGATATCTCCTTCTAATGTTTAAAGAAAGTTTAATATTTTTTCCCTTCGAAATTAAACCCCAAGGAAATTCAATCATGTGGAAATTTAACTATGACAATTCAGTTTCTGTCAAAAATAAAAAGTTTTTATTTCTTCTATAAATGAACCTCTTGTTTTAGTTTGACTAGATTTTTCAGTCTAAAGGAAAGAGCAATTTTTCTATTTCTCATCTTCATTAGGTCATATTTTTTATTATGTTTGGATGCTGAATACCAAACACATTTAATGAGGAAAAGATTGATTTATCATGTTCATTTTAAAGTGGTGATATCTAATAAGGATATGAGCAGATATTTTGTCTTTACAATAAATTGAGAAAATTTTACTGCAGTCAATGTAATCTTTATGCACTACAAGTAAACTGACAGGCACTAGTTGGACAGATCAGAAGCTGGAAAACATAAACCACCCTCCCCCAACAAAAGAAGAAAAGAGTGGCAGTTTCTTTTTTTACCTCATCAGAAAGAAAACAATTAAGGGTAATTTTTCAAGTGATCTTTAAGCCCAGAAACTTTTATTATGAAAAACAAAGCAAATAGTAACTTAGTATTTTTCTTTTTGACTATACATAGACATAAGCTAAAAGGACGTATGTGGTAGCATATATATCTGAGATCTCTGATATCCTTATTAAGGATACTAGAAATTTTAATCAATTATTCAATGTACTGTTCAACTTTGGTTGAGTGTCTGTGGACTTCATGACTTTCGATACCTTTCCAGCTCTAAGAGTTGCCAGATCTATCAATGTACTGCCCTTCACCGTGTGACATGCACCCTTCCATCAGTCACCACATGAACAGGCTTCAAAAAACTTGATGGAGCTAGGAATGTTTTATCTAGTTTCATTTTGCAGAAGTTGGAGGAGAAAGAAACAAGCTTTTGCAGTGTTCGAGATTTTTTTCTCTGGAAAATAATAATTTCATTTCAAAAATAAAACTGTCATTAGATAACTTTTTACATCTCAATGGTTTTTTGTAGCTTTGAGGATTGTACAATATGTTCTCCTTTCCTTGAGGCTGTCTGATATAAGTGAATTTGTGGTGGTATAAACATATTAAAAGGAACAAATATTTCACTGTTTAAAAATTGCTAACATCAACACTTCTCTACAAGGAGAAGACAAATAAAAGAGAATTTTTTTTCTTTTTGTTATGCGTAAAATGTTCTTTTTATACGAACAAATACACTCATAAATAAACATGTTCTTTGTTATAATAACCCTCTTTAATAAAAATAAAACACAAGCAATTGGTAATGATAATTGGTAATCTCAACTGGCCACTGCATGTAAATATATTTGGAAAAAAATAATTACCTTTGTAAGAGGTTAATTTATTTGAAATTCCCACGAACAAGTGGATTTTAAAAAATATCAAGTTTTCCATCATTATTCCTGTTGTCAAAATTCATGTTGAAGAAAGTAGAAGTCAGAACATGTATGTGGCCAGTCATAGACTAAGAATACTTAGACAATTGGTATATGCTTCCTTTATGGTAATGAGACAATAAAAGGCCCATTGATTCAGCCACCAGAGTGTGCATTGTGTGCCCATTATCTTGGCTGGCTGAAATGCTGCGGGTTAAGGGAGATCATGAGGTGAGGCCTAGTGGACAGTGATTCAATCCTGAAGGCACTGCCCTCACGAATGAATTACTGTTGTCTCTCAAGACACTTTTTTTGAGTTCTCTCACAAGAAGGGGTAGGTCTCATGTGAGTTGGTTGTTATAAAAGGCAGATGGCTCCCCCCGACCCCAGGTCTGCCTCTACCTACACCCACCATCGTCTCTGCTTCTGTCATCCTGGTTGTAATGCAGCTGGTCTGATGTCAGCCCATCCCTTTAGACTTTCCATCTACCAGAATCATAAGTCAAATAAACCTCTATTCCTTATAAGTCACCCTGACCTAGGTATTTCTGTTAGAAAACCAATAGTGAATTGAGTCCTGCTAATACAGGATAATCTCTTTACTTTAAGGGCAGTTGATTAGCAACCTCAATTAGCGATCTACAATGTAAGTTTCTTTTTGTCTTGTATTGTTTTCACAGATACAGAAGATGAGGATTTATGCATCATTGGGGGTCCATTATTCTTCCTACCACACTCCTTATGTATTCATATTCTGTATGTTGTATTTACGTTTGTGTATACATCTGTGGGTACATATATGTGCATAAATAGAATTACAACCAAAGTGCGGTAGAAAATGAAACTGCATTGAATGGATCGCACAGTAAATATTTTATTTATTAGTCTATAGTTTTACAAAGGTTACCTGTTTTAACCACTTTTGAATTGGTTCTTGTTGGAAATCACCATTTGGTTACTAAACAACTACAAGACCATGTGAATGCTGCAGTTAGGGCTCCCAGGAGAGTTGGGGAGTAATGCTTGCGAGGGGCATCTGAGATAGTGATTGGCAGCCAGTGGTGGCTTTTTTTCTCTTTTCCACACCCCTTGGGCTTTCCCAGACCCTTGGGAAGTACAGTTATACCAGCTTTGTAATCTAGATATTTAACCTGATTTTCTGACTTAAAGTACATCCTCAAGAGTAGAATCTGTGTAAATTTTTGTAAAAGTGATTATATTTTGATGATGGGTCTCTTATTCCTAGTTACTTGCTATATTTTCTTTGCTTTTATTTCGTTGTGTTGTGTTCTAATTTGCCTCATAAAAATCAAAGAAACATATTGAATGTTGTGCTAAAATAATGTAACAAATACATATGCCTTTTTCCCTAAAAATGTTGGATTTAAAGACTATGAGAAAGAACTTTCTCTGAGTTCAGACACGTTGTACCTAATATTTCACAGTGGAAGAAACTATCCTTCCTATATACTATAGTAAAAACTATTTACTTAGGTAGTCACTCAAAGAATGTACCACTATCATTTTTTGCTCTATTTTTTTTTTTTGAGAGATTTTCACTGTAGGGCGTGTGCGCTCGCCAGACAGACAGAGAGAGACATAGAGACAGAAAGCGAGAAATCACCCCCCAGGGGGGATGGTCACGCCGCAATCCCTTCTCCTCCATTCTCCTCTCAGGATCTTGGGCATGCACGCACACGCGCCCGGTGTGAGTTTTAAGCCACCGGGTCCGGGACACAAACCGCGGTTGACTACGTGGGAGTCCAGCGACATAGCCATTACGCTAACTGCTAGTTCCATTTTTTGCTCTATTTTTAAATCATGCTTTATAATTCGGACAATCTGGCCCGAAAGATAGAAGCAACAACTACACAAGCAAACACTGCATGGAAATCAGACTCAAATGCCTATAAATATGTCCCAAATTATAATTATATGCCAGCAGTAGAGAAAGAATTAAAAGGATCTGTAAAAAGATTTAGCCAGGGCCCATGGATTCAGGTACACAAACAGACAGAGCAGTGCTTCTCAACTTTTAAAAAAATGTATCATCCCCTAAGGAGCTTTCTCAATGTACTTTCTCTAACTTCTCTCTTTCTTTCATGGAATTTTAATACCACAGATTTATAGTGTCTCTATTTATGTAATGATTGCCCCTTAGAGGGCCACAAACAATTGTAATATCTAAAATGTTACCTTCTAAGAAAACAGTTTGCACATCCTTGGAGGTAATATCCCCCTCATTAAGAATGCATAACACAGAATGACAGCAAAATGGAAGGAAGCTCAACAGGCTGCCCCTCAAAACCCTTCATTTTATTCCCCAAAATCATGGAACATAGAGAGGGAAATTGATGTGTCTGAAAGGATACAGCTTAATAGACATTATGGTGACAATAAAAGAAATATAAGGCAAAGAATTTGGACACTTTGCTTTTATATGCAACTAATATTGAACAAAACAAGAAGCACTGTGGGAAAGGAGGAAAAAAAAGAAGGAAAACCGTATTGTACCTGCATGCTGACTAAATGATGTTGTAACTGTCAGGACATCATGGTGTTACAACTTAGTCTGCTATGTTGATATAGACAGAACAGAACATTATTATTTGATAATTTATAAACTAAGAATTGCATTTATGATAATACATAATAAAAAATTCCTTAGAGAAGAGTTCAGCCACAGACACTTAAAAATTCCAATAGAAGGCAAGGCTTATTTAAAGGTCAATTGTTCATATACTCTTGGTATTTTCACAGAGTAAGAGCTTGTTTAACAAAGTAAGGAGCTCACAACTGTCAAACGCTGGCATTTTGAAGGATAAAAGACATCTTTATGAAATAGTCTGGACAAAAATCTCTTCATGTGCAATAAGTATTAAATATTACCTAGAAAAGAGTATTAACATTTTCTTTTGTATTGATAAATATCTCCATCTTATAGTGATAAAAGCAAAATCAGAAGTGAAAAATACCATTTGGAATTATTCATAATCTTGACTTAAATGATTGCAAAATATTTCGCAAAAAATTATTACTAAGATCACAGCAATAAACAACGTACTACATTTAGATTATAGTGTATAAAGAGATTTTAAAAAATAAGTCATGTTCCTTGGCCAGAGGGAGAGTTGCTAGAAGACAGCTGCATATACTTCTAGTTGTGAGCCCTGGACCAATAATTAAACTAACAGACTTCTGCACCAGCCTCATAGTCTTGCAGTGAAAGGAGCCAAATTCTACAGGGCTGACTGCTCAGTTCAAATCCTAGCCCAGGCACATGTATGTGTGTGCCCAAAATTCCAACAGGAGATGGAGAAATCAATGAGAGAATAGAGTGACATGAAAAACCCCATTTTGGGGGTGTTTTCTCCTTCTTCTCTCTGTCTCTCTGTTTTTGTGTCTCTATTAAGAACACACACACCCCTGGTAACTGAGAAAAAATAAATAAAACAAAAATGAAAACCAGAGGGATTCTCATGGTCCAGTAAAGTCTTCCAAATTGCTTCACACTCTGTTTCACTTATAATACATTCCTATAATTATGAGGATGACCTAGTGAGAAGTAATACAAATAATGTGGATTTCATAAAATACACGATATTTAAAAGACATGAAATATTAAACTAATAATTCAAAGCAGGAGTTTAAGATTGTAACGCTGTACAGTACTAGTTCCACGTGGACTTAAATTTAGTTGTAAATGGATATTATGAACTCTAAGGTAAATAATAAAAGTAAGGAAAATAGAAAAGGAAAGAAAAAAAGTTCAACTAGGCCCACCCAGGGTGGTGAAGCGGTAGCATACCACTATGTAATGCTGGAAGCCATAAGAGGATCAGGGATTCATTCCAGGGCTGACCTGTACACAGGTATGAGTGCATTTGCCTGTGATCCTAGATGGCTGGGAAGGCTGAGGGAGGATCAGTGTGAGATCCTGTTGAGAGTACGTATCTCACTATTTCTCTCTCTCTTTCTCTCTTTTTTTTTTTTTTTGTCTCTTTTTCACGAAGGAAGAAAGGAAGGGAGGAAGAAAGAAAGGAATTTTTAAAAATAGAATGGTTAGGGAACCAGCAGTTAGCGTAATGGCTGTGTCGCTGGACTCCCACGTAGTCAACCGCGGTTCGCATCCCGGACCCGGTGTCTTAGAACTCACGCCGGGCGCATGTGCGTGCGTGCCCAAGATCCTGAGAGGAGAATGGAAGAGAAGGGATTGCGGCGTGGCCATCTCCCCGGGGGGTTATTTTTCGCTTTCTGTCTCTATGTCTCTCTCTGTCTGTCTGGCAAGCGCACGCATCCTATAGCGAAAACCTCTCCAAAAAAAAATAGAATGGTTTGTTTTTCTGTAAACATGACTTCGATTGTAGCCCATGTTTTAAGATGTCATATTATTATTATAATTCAGTTAAATTTTTTTCTAATTTCTGTATTTTCACCATAAGTTACATAGGAATATTTTCTAATTTACCCCAAATTGGAGATGTTTTCAATTGTTTCCAGCTTGTTTCTAATTTAATTGTTTCTAATTCAATTCATATGGTATGATTTACCTCCTTTAAAAATGTTAACAGTTGGGACCAGCAGCTGGCGTAATGGCTATGTCGCTAGACTCCCATGTAGTTGACCACGGTTCGAGTCCCAAACCTGGTGGCTTAAACTCACGCCAGGCGTATGTGAGTGTATGTCCAAGATCCCAAGGGGAGAATAGAGGAAAAGAGTGACCATCCCCCCCCCAGAGGGGTGATTTCTCACTTTCTGTCTCTCTGTCTCTCTCTGTCTTTCTGGCAAGTTCCTATGCCCTATAGCAAAAACCTTCCCCCCCCCAAAAAAAAAGTTAACATTCTTTATTACAATTTAGAAATATAACATCTCTCTGATGGATTAACAATTTTATTATTAAATATCCTGCATTTTTCTAATACTAATATTGATTTAATGTTTACCTTATTTTTCATAAGCATATTTTCTTAGGATATGCTTAGTATATCCCTTTCCAACTTCATATTTTTAACCTTCCCAAGTACTTATGTTAAAGATATATCTTTTGTAAACAATTTACATGCTGATTATTTTTATTTAATCTAAAAATATTTTCTCCAATTTGAATATTTAGCTTATGTGCCTTTAATATAATGACTGATGTATTTGTTTCTTTTGAGAGAGAGAATTTTTTGCTATACGGTGTGCCAGGAAGAGAGAAAGTAAGAAATCTCTCCTGAGGGGGCATGGCCATGCCACAATCCCTTCTCCTCTGGGAGTTTCAGGCATATATGTACATGCACTCAGCATGAATTTCAAGCCACTGGGTCTGGGATTTGAATCACAGTTAGCCATGTAGGAGTCCAGCACCTAAACCACTTCACCACCTGCTGGCCCCTATCTTCATCTTTAAATATATCATTTTATTCAGTCATCAGGAAAGTAACTTCCCACTGCATTTTTTGCATAGGAAAGCTTAAAAAATATGCCATGACTTTCCCGATGGCCTAATATTTTTCGGAAGTCTATTTATGCCACTTGATTTCTTTGTATATTTTTTCTTTCACTTTGGCCCTTTATTTTTCTTAAAGAATTGTTATTAATATATTTTTAAATTTAACCAGGAAAAGACAGAAAGAGAGAAAGGGAAAGTGAGAAAGCAATCCACCAGGTCCAGGACTTGAACTGCAGTTGGCCATGTGGGAGGGACTCTAGCACTTTAACCACCATGCCACCTGCCAGCCCCTTTCCTGGCCTTTTCAATAAATCAATTATACTTTGTCATTTCTTCTCCATGGTTTTTAGCATATTAACTGTACTTTCTTTTTTCATGTTACTCTAGTGCTTACAAAATACACTCTTACCTTTTTAAAGTCTGTCATATATTAGTTTATAAATTAATACTTGACTACTTCTCAGATAAAGTGAGGACTTTGAGAACATTTTATCCTATTTACATTTTGCTGTTGTGTTCATGTGTGTAATTCTGCACATATTTCAATCTCCTAAAGCTATTATTATGATTTTAAATTGCGACTATTTTCTTGAATTTATTCTTGTATGTTTTGTGTTGTGGCTATTTTTTATTTCTTTCTACAATTCTGTATTTTTCTTTTGTCTGGAGAACTCCTTTAGCACTCATTTCATCATGAGGAACTGTGATGAATTCTCTCAGTTTTGTTTGTGTAGGAGATCTTTCTCTCACCTTTATAGTTAACATTTTCCGGCAGGATTGTAATTGTGGATTGTTAGTTGTCTTCTTTAAGCACTAAAACACATCCGTTTTCTTTCCAAAAGTCAGATGTGGTCCCAGCATCATGTTGTTGTGTCTGTGCTGTGCCACCAGCCAGCCTCTTCTTTTTATTTCTGATAGGCAGTTAGAATAGTTGTTTATAAATTTAATATTAACATGAGATTTAGATAATTTGAAATTGAGCAGCATTCTTTTCTTTTTAGTTGGCCCATCTCTGGTCTTACCCTTCCTTTTTTTCGTGTGTACAGTCTTTATTAAAAATATTCTTGGGACCAGCAGTTAGTGTAATGGCTATGTTGCTGGACTCCCATGTAGTCGACCGCGGTTCGCGTCCCGGACCCAGTGGCTTAAACTCATTCCAGGTGTGTGTGCGTGCGTGCCCAAGATACCAAGAGGAGAATGGAGGAGAAGGGATTGCGGCATGGCCATCCCTCCTGGGGGGTGATTTCTCGCTTTCTGTCTCTGTCTCTGTCTGGCGAGCACATGCTCCCTATCGCAAAAACCTTTTAAAAAAATATTCTTAATATCAGGCTCTTCCCTCACTAATTTCTGAACCCCACATGTGCTGCCCAGCTTTACTGAAAGCAGTATGTGCCTTATGACCCATTAGTTGGTGTGTTTGACTCTAACCTTCTGGTCACAGCACTAGTTTAAAAATTGGTGACTGCCTTAAAGTAAAAATCACTGACAAAATTCCCAGCTCACCTAGAGTCACTTACTCTTTTTTTTTTTTTTTTTTTTTGGGAGGTTTTTTCTTTAGGGCGGGTGCGCTCGAGCGTGTGCGATCGACTGACAGAGAGACAGAGAGATAGAAAGCGAGAAATCACCCCCCGCCCCCAGCGGGGATGGCCACACCGCAATCCCTTCTCCTCCATTCTCCTTTTAGGATCTTGGGCATGCACGCACACACGCCCGGCATAAGTTTAAGCCACCAGGTCCAGGACTCAAACCGCGGTCGACTATGTGGGAGTCCAGCAACACAGCCATTACGCTAACTGCTGGTCCCTAGAGTCACTTACTCTTCACTGGGGTTTGGATCCCCTCATTTCTGGTGGCTTGCTAGGTCACAAATTACTTGAAACAGTTTTGTTGTTTGTTTGTTTCAATGCTGCCCAGCTTTTTTAGATTGGGGAGTTGGTTCTGAAATACATTATTCTACTGTTATCATAAGTGGGACTCTCTATATACAAATAACCTTAAGTGGAAAACAGGTCCTTTTTTTAAAATTATTAAAGAGGGGTCAGACAGTGGGAACAAAATGCTCTGCAAGGCAGAGTTATATGGGAAGGTTCTGGATTTGCATCTAGAGACCATCCTGAACATTCCAGGCAGGTGTTTGCCCATGATTTGGGGCTGGTTGAAGCCAGGGGTCAACTGTGGCAAGTAGATTCTGTTGGGTATACCTATCTCTCTATCTCTCTTTGTCTCTCTTACTCATGGAAGAAAGA
The DNA here is from genome assembly GCF_000334495.1 of Tupaia belangeri chinensis. Lineage (NCBI taxonomy): Eukaryota > Metazoa > Chordata > Mammalia > Scandentia > Tupaiidae > Tupaia > Tupaia belangeri. The sequence continues at coordinate 413,951 of NW_006198026.1, read as the reverse complement.
AGAAAAATTTCAAAAGTACTTATCAGACAGCGCCTAATTTGCCTGATTTTAAAATTCCTTTTTCTTTTTTTTCTTTTCTTCAATTGTCCCAATGGTTACATTTGCTCACCTTAGAGAGACCAAGAAAGAAAATGAGAAAGGACCCCCCTGCAGGGAATGATCATGCTGCAACCCCTTCTTCTTCATGTCTTCTCTCCTTTGGAGATTTTGGGAAAACGCTCACATGAGCCCCACATGTTTCTCAAGCTGCTGGGTCTGGGACTTGAACTGCACAATCAGCTATGTGAGATCCAGCTGCCTGAACCACCATACCACAGGCTGTCCCTAAGATTTCTGACAGAAGTGTTACTATCAATCTAATGTAATAGATTGCAAACAGGGTAATATTTTAAAAGCAAACTCATGGTAACTAAGTTACTTGCTCTCAAAAAAATCATATAGCTTCAATTTTTAGAGTACCAATTAAAAGTCAGATTTTCTGATTACAAAGCAATGCCCTTAACTATTCCAAGGTATTTGATTAAACAAGCTCAAAATTACTAAATAATACTGTGAGTCGAGATTAATTGTTCAACGTTTCTTTCCTATTCAGGAAACAATTGCAATAGTCCCTGGTTAATAGTCTAAAAGGTAATACTTCAAATAAATATTACACTATCATATAATATTTAGGACAAAATAATATTTAGGAGATCTACGGATCAAAAAGTGACTAAAGAAATGATGTCCTCTTTCAATGATATTTATATCTTACTAAATCTCTTTTTTCCTAAAAGTACGTAATGTTAATGTCCTGTAGCCAAATTC
>NW_006198026.1:323470-412962 GCF_000334495.1 Tupaia belangeri chinensis | reverse complement strand
TTTAAGCCACCAGGTCCAGGACTTGAATCACAATCGACTATATGGGAGTTCAGAGACACAGCCATTATGCTTACTGCTGGTCCCAGCCAAATTCTCAAATCTTCATATTTGTATGTGAAAGTGTATAATCAGATTTGGAGTAAAATTACTAACACACACACACACATGTACACATATACATACATACTCCATAAAACATATTTCTATCCAATCAAAATCTCTCACCAACTCCTACTTCCCTTGCCACCACCACCAGTTCAGGAACGTATGGGAGTCTGAGTTATCCAGGATCTTGGACACAAAAATAATACATAACATGATTTTTCTTTTCATTAATGTGATCCAGAGTCCATTATAAATTACCTTCATATTGTAAAAGTAAGTCTCAAAATTCAAAAAAATTAATAAAAAAGCCATAGACTATGTGGAGATAATTTACTTTTAAGCAAAGTTTCATTTAAAAGTAAATAAATCCCTTTTCTATACCAGGGATAGTATTCTCTTTTATGTGCAAAAGACTTTAAAAGTTAAAGCATAAGAAAAAAAGAAATACTGATTATACAGTGTATCTTTTGTTCTTTTATTTTGTTGGACATTTTTAAACTTCCCTAAATTTACTTATTGAAGGAATTTTTACTAGCTTTTCTTTGTATTATATGCTAATTATATATTTCTCTTTCTTTTTTAAAATTTAAAAATAATCAAATCTCTTATAATTGGGTAACTGTAGCCATGCAGCAGATTTGACTTATGAGCACAAAATATCCACTACATATGTCTATGTAAAAACTGTCAAATGAATAAAAGAAAAATTGATAATAACATAATAACAAAGATAATAACAAAACTTTTTTGATAGCAGTCCTTTTTGTTCTGAATCATTTGGAAAATTTTCTTTTTATTCTGAAATTTATGTATATTTTAATCTTTTGTATATTTATTGAGATTAAATCCTTTTAATTCATCCTTGCTATGTGAAGGAGGCAACTCCTTTCTTTTTATTTTTGTTTTATTTTTTAAAATGGGGTCTTAGACATGAGAATATTTTTTTAATTATTTAACTTTTAAAATTTATTTTAATTTGATGAGAGAGGGACAAAGTGAGAGGTGAGGGTGGGAAGAGAGTGAGAAAGCAAGCCACCAGGTCTGGGACTCTAACCATTGTCAGTCATATGGGAGTCCGGCACCCTTAACCACCATGCCACCTGCAAGCTCCGAGGCAACTCCTTTCTACTCTTGTTTCCTGACAGAAAGAAATCAAAATATCTTGAGAAATGTAATAACTAAATCTTTTAAATGTCATCTAAAAAAATTGAAAAAGAGAAACAAAAAGTATCTTGAGAAAAGTAAAACTCTAATATATATCATTGTATGAAATTATGACCAAATACAGAAGGCTTTATAAACAGCTATATATGTTTCAGTAAATATAAGTTTGCAATCAAAATGAAGTATCATTCACTTATATAATAACTTTGTATTAGTATCAGGGGCATTATTAGCATTTTAATGAGGATCAATTATTAAATAATGACTTATTTTTTATTCATTCTGTGATTAGTTATTATGTTAGCTATAACATTATTCACCTTTAATATATACACTCCTTAAGTATCTTCTTTATAAAAGTTATTCTTATTTAGAGAAAGTAATAAATAGTTGTTTATACTCCAGTCAGGTTAGAACTAGACCTGTGTAATAACGTTCTCATATTGATGCTCATTTCCTTTTATTTTTAAAAATGTTTATATATTCTATTTTAGGAAAAGCACCTGTATATTTTGACCACTATATATAAGGTGCACTCTATTTAATATTATTAATGAAGCAGCTTAACACTAACTGGGATTTGAAGAGTGTGGAACAAAAACTAATTATAAATATGTTAGATAATCAGTTCTCACTGAAGTCATTAATTTCAAGTTACTATTAAAGCATTTATCAAACTATTTTGATTACATTTTATATACTTGCTTGCTAAAATGATGTCTAATTACAAAGTGACATGGGAAAATTATTTCACTTATATTTTTCCCTCTCAAGTGCCTTGACTGATTAAATGTCCCCAATACCAAGAGACTACCATTAATATTAGCACATTTTAAAATTTAAAAATATACTCAGCCATTTTGTTTTCTTATTTTACATGATTAATACACATATATATACTTGTATGAAAGAAATTTTTATTAAGAGGTGATTTTTAAGTAAAAAAATTGTTTTTAATTTAACTTGGCATTTACTTGAAGGTCTAGATAAAGCTATATAGTTACAAAGAACACTTTCCTAATTTAAACAGGAGAGGAAATTGTGTATATTTAGATAAAACTGTTTCTTACTGAGTAGAAAATAGAGAAGGAAATTAACAAGAGTCTTGATCTCTAAGCAAACAGAGCTAATGAGGTAAATTTTCATTGTACAGAAAATGTAAGAAGAGAGGAAGTTACATAGTGTCTATTGATGAATACAGGATAAGTCTTTGGCTTAACAATGTAAATAGATGCAACTCTCAACTGTGACCTAACAGCAAGGGTAGAGGTTGACACTCGACCTACTAAACATCTGCAAGGGCTCTCATGCAGCTGAAACAAACTTACTAGCTGACACTTGATTAACCTGTTAACCTGTCCATCCTCCCTATACAAAGTAAATGTCAAGAGGACCTGACAATCTGGACCATACTGTGACCAAGATAATTACTGGGCTAAGATGTAACTTATGGGATGGCTTCCTAGGAGTAAGAGATCACGACAAGGTGGGAAAGGCAAAACTATGTAGCAAGAAAAGAACCCAGGCTGAAGACAATGTTATATAATTCATATAAACAATGTATCAGCTTTCATGTCTTTAGAATGTCTGAAAAGGAAAATAGAAGACTCTAGAGGTTCACAAAGATGTAATTCCAACTTGATAATCACAAATTGTATAACTTGACTAATTTATTTAACAAATACTCTTATTTTCCTTTCTGCTTTTCAGTAGTATGTTTTCTCAGGAGAGTAACAAAAAATGGAGATGAGGGCATATGGTGGTACAACAGTAGTAGAATGCTCCACCATACTGGACCCATGTGGGAATGTCCTGGGCTCACATGCCAAACCTCCCTGTACACACCAGGCTCGCTAATATGGGGTGGAATGCAACACGAAGAAGGCCTTATTGGGGTGTCTGTCTCTCTCTTGCTCTTCTATGCTCTTGGAAGAAATAAAGTTAAAAAAAAATTTAATGAAAATGCTTAAATAAACCAGTGAAGTATTTTAATTTTTTTTAAAATTCATGATAGATCATGTGCATGAAAGACAGAGAAAGAGAAAGAGAAGCACCATCCACAGGCCTCAGTCACACTGTGACTTCCTTGAGTCTGCCAGCCCTCCAGCCCTCTAGGATCTCAGGCCATAATCAGCATGAGGCCCACACACTGGTGGTTAAGTGCTCAACTGCCCACTTTTATAGTCAGAGAAATACATACATAAGTAATATATGTATTATATACATGTGTACATATGAATGGACAGTGTGGATAGTGCTCACTGCTATTTAACCTAATAAAATGCAATCCTAGAGAAAAATGTGGAGAATTATATGTTTATAATATCAGTTCCCCAATTTGATGAACTTGGTGTGCAATTAAGATTTTTTTCATTAAGAAGTAAAGAAATACTTGAGGGACCAGCAGGTAGCATGGTGGTTAAGGTGCTGAGACTCCCACATGGCCAACTGTGGTTTGATACTCAACCCTAGTGACTTGCTTTCTCACTTTCCCTTTCTCTCTCTCTCTATCTCTCTGGTCAAATTAAATAATAATAATAATAACAAATAAAATTAAGTACATAAAATAGTAAAAAATAAATATTTTAATTTATAACTATAATTACTAGCTATGTGATGATATAACAAATATTTTCATAACAAATAAAATGGTGGTTAATATGACTACAATATTTTTATTTCTTACAGACAAAATAAGCTCTTCCATTGTCAGTATTGCTATTGATTTTACGTGTTCTTCGGTGTTCAGTATGTTAACTGACTAGTACCCATGGTAGTAACATCTTTATTTTCATCCTGTTAATTAGAAACTATAGGAGGCCATTGTTTTGGATGAAGCTCCTGCCCTAGGCTGCCACCAACACAGATTCGCTCAAGCTAAAATGCCACATCATCAAACTGGAGCTTTGAGGAAACTGGGAGCACTCCATGTGTGACAGCTTTTCCTAAATACAGGCGATTCCAACTTCCCTGAGTCGGTGCTATCGGGAAATAACACCTAGGCCCCTCTCATGGCTTTCTGAGGAGTAGGCACCCAAAATAGCTCAAGGGTTTACCTAGACTCGCTGGGCTTTTTGTTGAAAGATCATCCTTACTGTCCAGACTCTCTCCTTTACTTTCCATTAGCTGCCCTCCCTGGGTGACTGAGCACGTAGCTGTTCACTGCTGAGCACGACTCCTCGCTGCTCTCCACGTTGGCCTTCAAAATCACCCTGAAATCCTAAAGACCTCTACACGACTGATTTGAGGTACCTTGGATCTTGTGGCACTGGGGCAGGTGTCTGAACTGCGGCTCAGATAAACTATTCTCCTTTACTTACTTTGCTTCAGTCTTCCTTTTCAGGTGGGTATATATATATTTACTCATTCAACAAATGTTATCTAGCAAGTATCTCCTATCTCCCGACATTAGTGCAGCACTTGAGAAGTAACAGGGTTGTTGGCTTGTGGCTGCATCTTGAAGGAAGGTCCACCAGAATTGTCTTAGAGACTGACCTTTGGCTGTGAGAGAAAAAAGTCGAGTGACTCAAGGGCTAGCTCCATAGCCTAGTGGTTAAGGCAGCTGGATCCCTCAGGGCTGACAATGCAGTTCAAGTCCTGGACCTGAAGGCCTGAGAAACACACCAGATACATGTGTGTGTGGCCGAAATCCTCAAAAGAGGGAGAGATGGAAGAGAAGAGATGGCGTGTGACAACTCCCACTTGGGGTGCTTTCTCCTTTCCCTCTCTGCCTCTCTTTCTCTGGTGAGTGCACATGCCCTCTAGCAAAATAAAAAAAAAAAGAGGGAGAGATATAAAAAGGATGACTCTAAGATGTTTCTTGAGAAATGTCATCCTTTGAACTTATAAGAACAAATTTTTTAAGTTATTTGAACAGAAAAGAGGTACTATAATCCCAGTTTAATAAGAATCATAAAACAGAACCACCTTCCATAGGACACAAGAATGAGGACTTTGGGACAGTCCCAGATGATTTCCAAAGGAAAAAAAGGAGTAAATAGAAAAAGATTACAATGAGGAATAAACATTGTATTTAAAAATTACTATTAACAACTAATAGGTAATAATAATAAAGAAAAAATAATTAAGCTAAGAGAAAACATCATAAATTGGGACAGTGATACAATCCCAGCAGTCCATGAAAGGAGGAGTCACGGTGTGGTGAGTTCATAGGCATTAATGACATCAGACTTGAAGTACACAGTGTTCAGAATCTGGCAGTTCAGTGTATTCATAGCTAGAAGAGACCCATCAGTGGGAATGGCAGAAGGGCCCTATTCGAGCCTTAAGAACAGCAAGTCCCTAAAATGGAAGAAAGCAGTACAGAGAGATGAGACAGGGTTTGGAACCCCGTGATGACAGAAAGGAGCTGCTTCACAGGAATATGCTGAGATACGACGCCGCATGTGCTGTGGGTGAGATATACTAATGAGGAAAATCATTCTGATGTTCTCCTTTCTTCTAAATATAGATTTTAAGTCCTTTACCTTTCCCATTAGTAGAGAAGATTAGACCTGCAAGAACAGATACATATGATAGAATAATATTTTTAAAATATCAATTGATGTTTTATTTTATAAATTCCCTTTATTTGTTTTTCCCTCATCATTTTATTCAACTAAACAGATGTGAAAGCATTACCTTAGGATAAGGGAAATAAATTAAATGGAAAACAACAAATACTCTGCAAGTCTCTACTGACATTTGTTTCCAAGACACTAAAACCCATACAAAGTTCAGAGGAGTTCTGGCATAATTTAAATGTCTTGGAGAGGGAGGTTTTAAGATCAGGGGTCTTTTACTCTGAGACAGTGATTCTCATCTGGGAGTCATTTGGACCCCCATGAAACATCTGGCAAAATCTAGGGCCATTGTCAAGTGCCATAATGAACCTGGGTCTGGGTGTGCTGTTGGCGTCTAGAGGGTAGAGAACCGGAACTCTGACAAACATCCAGAAGCACAAAAACATTTTTGTCTTGCCAATCTTTCTCTAGAGAAACTAGAGAATATTCTTAGTTGTGTGGAGAAGCAGAGACTATGGGTGAGTATGCGAACCGAGGCAGCTTGGAATTGTGAAAGAAGAAACTCCGTGTCTCTAGGAGAAGCCCAGATGTTGTGAGGACACCCCGTCTCAGGGCTGACACTACAGGTAGGCATAGAATGGCCACGAACAAGAGGTCTTCAGAAAGTTCCTGAAGAGGCCTGAGGGTGGCACAGTGGTAAAAAGCAATGCTCTGCAAGGCAGACCCACATAGGAGGGCTTCTAGATAGAATGGAAACCCCTCCCACACCCACCACACTTCCCTACCCCAGAAAGCGTATGCCTGGCCTTGATCCAGTCTGGCTGAGGCTGGGTAGACCGCAGCATCGCCATCCAATCAAGGTCTTTTACCTTTGTCCATCTGGCTCTCACTCATGAAATAGACAAATACACTTGAGGCCAGCAGGTAACAGGGTGGTTAAGGTGCTGGATTCCCACACGGCTGACCATAGTTCGGATCCCGGACCTGGTGACTTACTTTCTCACTTTCCCTCTTTCTCTCTCTAGTGAGTATACATGCCCTATAGAAAACATAAAAAATAAATTAATTAATCTAAATAATTCTTTGAAAAATAAACTTTAAAAATTTCAAGGAAAATGGAATTAAGGTATGTGTTTACTTTCATGAAAAAACTTTTTTTAATTCATATACAGTTTTTTCATATTACACATTTTGATAAACTTTTGGAAGCCTCCCTCTCCTGAAAAACTGGACACTGTTTCCAGATCAATTTGAGCTGAACCTGGCAAAAATGGTTATCCTTCTACATGCCAGGAAATAGCATATACTGTCTTCTGTCTTTCTTCCTCTTTCTTTCTTTCTCTTTCTTTCTTTCTTCTTTTCTCTTTCTCTCTCTCTCTCTCTCTCTCTCTCTCTCTCTTTTTTTTTTTTACATTTTTTGCTATCAGACAGACATGCCTCCCAGGAGAGATAGAGAGAGAGAGCAAGAAATCACCCTCTGGAGGGGATGGTCACACTGCAGTCCTGTCTCCATTCTCCTCCTGGGATCTTGGGAATGCACACACACATGCCTGGCACGAATTTCAAGTCACTGGTTCTGTGACCCAAACTGTAGTTGGCCATGTCAAAGTCCAGTGACCTAACCATTACTCCATCTCTGGTCCCCAGGGTTCAGCTTTCTATAGCCACATCAAGTGACAATTCTGTGGCTGACTTGGTGGATAAAAGAACATCCCTGGAATCTGTCAGAATCCTCTCAAGTTCTTTATTCAGATGCCACTTCTGTCCTTTTCTTAGCACACTCATCTCTGGCCTCTCCTTTCCACCTTTCCTGTTTCCGCAGACATAAACTCATTCTACATATATGTAGAAGGGAATGCATGCACATGTGCCTGGCATGAGTTTAAGCTGAACCGTGGTTCATTACTGGGAGTTCAGCAACGTAACCGTTATGCCATCTGCTGGTCCCAAAACAACTCAATTTTTAAAAAATTACACTTGAGCAAGAGGCTTCACTATGCATGCGAAATGTTTCAAAAGCTAAATTTATATATGATAGATTAGGAAATAGAGAAATTCTTCACTTTTCCCAAGTACATGATTTTAAAATCAAGCTACTGATGGGTTTATAGTCCTCATATAGTTTCTCTGTTCTTATTTTGCTTTGCTTTTATTTGCTTTGGTTTGAATATGTTTGCTTTACGTTAGGCATCAGAACTCAAATGGCTGGGATTGAAAATACTGACAGATGAGACCAGCAGACAGCATAATGGCTACGTCACTGGACTCCCATTTAGTCGACTGTGGTTTGATTCCTGGACCTGGTGGCTTAAACTCATGCTGGGCATGTGTGCATGTGTGCCCAAGATCCCAAGAGGAGAATGGAGAAGATTGTGGTGTGGCCATCCCCCCTGGGGGTTGACTTCTTGCTTTCTGTCTCTCAGTCTCTTTCTGGCACGTGCACATGCCCCTATAGCAAAAACCTCTCAAAAAAACCTAAAAAACAAAAGAACAAAAACGGAAGGAATACCATTATGCAGATTTGTAGTCATTCATTATCATTCTGCCCAGAGCTTTCTGGCAGAGCTTGGAAGAAGGATGGCAGCAGAATGCAAGTTTTCTGTCTGAATCAATTGACCTCCTTTTAATTTATATGATGACTTTGTTCAGATGTTAATGTCATATAACTCTTTAAAGTCTTCACAATTTAATTGTTTTTTAAATATCAAACTCATTGAAAGTGAAATGGTATTCCTTTACAGTGTAACTAAATTTACCAAGTGCTGAATATGTGATAGTCATTGTCTAGGTCTCCGCATGTATTATTCTATTTAATTCTTGTGACACTATGAGTAAGCTCTCGTAAATCTTCCCATTTAAAAGTTGAAAGAACCACTGTGAAGAGATGCGAAGCACCTTAAACGAGATTGTTGTGGCATGGCTTCTCTGATGATATCTATGTTCTAGGTGTTTTGGACAAAGAATTCTCATCTAGGTCGTGCTGGCAGATCACCGGCCGGGCACAGCGATTGTTCACATCTCATTGCCTGTATCAAATGTGGCTTAATCAGCTAGACATCGCCCACTAATCTCCTGCCTACATGACCTTGGGCAGGGAATTTTCTGTCCTGATCAGTTACCCACCTGGCCACCCCCGCTAGCCTCTTTCTCTGTTTCCATTTTCAAGCTTTCTCCTGCCTCAAGATCACAAAGCTATCAGGGAGAGATATCTGTACTCAAGCCTGAGCAGTCTTGTTTCAGAGCACATTGCAGTCGCTTAGAGTCACCCCCTATTCCAGCTTGGAAGGCTTCAGAAGCTGCCAAGTACTTCTATTTATACCGCATTGACTAGGACTTAATACTAGCTGCAAGCAGACTTGGAAATACAATCTTCCTTCTGGAAAGTAATGTGTCCATCCAAATTTGTAAATGCTATAGGAGAGAGGAAATCCAATTTAGGAAAGAACTACAAGTCTGTGCTCTTGGCTAATTAAATAAGTATTTATGGTGCTCCTGTATATAACATTATGTTTCCTTTGTAGAAGAAACATCAATATGTGTGGATGAACTTGTCTCGATGACCTACCCCGTAACAATCCTCTATGTGCTATTTGTTTAATATTTAAGTAACTTACGTATTAAAATTGTTTAGAAATCAGAAAAAAAATTAAATGCTATTAGGAAAAGGTTGTGCTTTATTTATTCTTCAAAGATGCCACTATGAAAATGCCTGACCCATATTTCCAAGATATGCATATATATCACACCTTTCAGCTGGTAGTCCAGCATTCATGAAATTAGCAATCAGAATATTCTGTACGATCTATGCATATATTTTCTCTTCATGGGAGACCTAAAATAGTATGTGATTTCCAAAGAATGCACGATCACCCTTTCAGGGTGCCTATTGGCTTGAACTTACTGCATACTGGGAGTTCTGCATCTTCAGCAGTACTCCTGGTCATTGCTTCCGTATGGAAAGTCATTAAGTACAAAATACACTGTCATAAACTGTGAACACCTGCCTAGCAGTTTTTCAGGACCAGCAGTTCTCTTCCTCCTTCTTCAGTAAACAACTAAGATAGAATACAGAGTATTTTCCAGTGTATAAAAAGATTAATCCCTTTTTTTTTAAGAAATATTTTATTTAACTTTATTTATTTATTTTAAGTAGACCAGAGAGGGCAGAGTGTGTGTGTGCGAGAGAGAGAGAGAGATAGGGAAAGTGATAAAGCAAGCCACCAGGTCTGGGACTTGAACTACAGTTGGTCGACCATGTGGGAGTCCCACACCCTTAAACACCACACCACCGGGCAGCCCTGCCCTTTACTTTTTCCATTGTCTTTTTTTTCTTTGTGTGTGTTTTTTTTTTTTTAAGAGCATGTCCATTAATGCTAGAGAGGTACTAATCAATATTATACCCCAGCTCCAATTTAATGAAGCCAGATCACGAATAACATATCAGACCAAACACACATCTCAAGGCTAAGACCTGATAGGTTGTCACTAAATGATGAATAACTAACACAAACAACACACAAGTTAAAATAGATTATCACCTATCATTTTTTTTCTCTGTGTGTTTATATTTCACTGTTAATACATAATTAATAAAAATTTCTGTTCCTGTACTCTATTTTTATGTTATAAACAATCAAAATTTAATAATAAAGATACATTATTAAGAGAGGATTTTAGATCAGAAGACATAAAATTGTAGTCTTTCTGGTAAAATTATTTAGAAAATAAAATAATAAAATCTTACAAAATTGTTTGCCACACAAACTCCTGCTGTGATTACAGTGGTAAATAGGTCTCTGAGTATACCAGGATATAGTGTGTTTTCTGGAAGCCGGTCCTGAAAATTGTACCATATTATCTTATTATCATGTTTGCTTGTGAACTATTTATGTCATGCTCATAGAAACACTGAATATTGTTACTTTAAAAATAGCATGATTCACCAGGAGAGTTAAGAGTTGTCAATCCTTCACCTACAACATAATCTCTGTATTTGGAAATTCCCTACAAGCATTTTATAAAGTTTTGTTTTATTTTGTTTTTGCCACAAGGTACCTGTGCTCATCAGAGAAAGACAGAGAGAGGGAAAATGAGAAATCACCTCCCCAAGTGGGGAAAGGCTACATTGCAATCCCTTCTCTTCCATTCTCCTCTCAGAATTTTGGGCACACACCCACAAGCACCTGGTGCAATTTTCAAGCCACTGAGTCCAGGGCTTAAACCACAGTTGGCCATGTGAAGTACTCAAACACCTTAACCACCGTGCCACCTGCTGACCCCCACTACAAGCAATTTTAATATTTTTGTTTTTGCAAATAATCATGGATAGTTAAGAATGGATTTATTTCCCCTTTGGCTATGGTGTTAACATATTTTATTTTATTTATTTTTTTTAGGGAGAAAGGGAGGTTATTGAGCTGTGTTGGAGCAGAGAGCGTGGTAAAGAGCAGAGAAGTCCCAACCAACTTTGAGAACAGAAATTTCTAGCATGTTATATATATATATATATACCATTACAATTCTTGTTTATCCATTGTTATCTATACCAGAAATTTAGCTAATTCAGGGTTATTATAACCCTCATAATTTCCCCCAAATTTCTCTGTGCACCTTTTCCATGACATTTATGACCCTGTTTCTGTTCTCATGGCAACACTGAATCTGTTAACTCAGACTTGGGATAAACATTCAGAGATTAAGGAAAGCTACAACACATTTTCTTTAAGCAACACTGTTTAGCAAAACAATTGAAACATCTGTGAGTAACTATTGTGGTAAACAATAACATTATTACAGTTTTCCCCATTTAACCTGTTACATTATGTCCCTTGAATAAGCATTCCCACTTGAGATCCCAGTCCCAGTTGCATTGTAGTGACCATTGTCTAAAGCAAGTGGCTAAGCAAACAGGCTATTTATAACCATATCTGTTACAACAGTTACAGTTTAGTTACAGAAGCTACACACACCAATTAACCCTGAAAGAGAAATAAAATAAAGCAAAGGGGAAAAAAAGGGTTCAGAGGGCCAGGAGGTGGTGTGGTGGTTAAGGTGCTGGATCCCTATATGGTCAAAGACCATTCAAGTCCTAGGCCCAGTAGCTTGAAAAACCACACCAGGTGCATGTGTGTGAGTGCACGAAATCCTCACAGGAGCATGGAGAAGGAATTGTGGTGGGCCATCCCCATGGGGGCAGGGGGGTGGTTTCTCACTGTCCCTCTCTCTGGCGAACACACACACCCTATGGCAAAATCATGTGCCAGTTTACTGTAAAAGATACAAATGATACAGATGAACAATTTGTAGGATGAGGTCTGGATAGGTTCCAAGCACACAAGCTCTGTCCCCAAAGAGTTGACATGCACCAGCCTACTGGTGTGTGGATGCATTCACCAATCTGGAAGCTCCAGTGTTAACATATTTTAAAGTATATATATTGATACAGTATTTTTATTTTCAGCATAGACTTTCCACCAAGCCTTCAACCTGAAATGTCTGTTTCAACTCTGAGTATTATTTTAATTCTTCTATGATTCAATCAAACATTACACTTTGATCTCTGTATAACTCTGAGTAAATGTCTGTCTTAGGTAACAGAATAAATTAAGATAACATGTTTTATAGCTATTCTAAGGGATTTGAACATACTTTTTGGGGACCCCTTACTACTGCTCCTATATAGATGTTAGGAAGAGGCTGAGGCTTCCATAACTTTTTTAAGTTCACTCACTTACTGTGAAAACAGTCTAGTGACATTTCTTCTTCAAATTATTTGGGATTAATTTATTAAAATTATTTGGAATTTAATTTTCACCCTAATGTGATTATTTTTTTAAGAGAGAGAGATTTTTGCTATAGGGTATGTTTGCTTACTGGAGAGACAGAGAGACAGGAAGCAAGAAATCATTCCCCAGGGATCATGGCCAGGTCATAGTCCCTTCTCCTCCAGTCACTTCTCAGGATTTTGGGTACACACACACACATGCCCTGCGTGAGTTTTAAGCCACCATTTCCAGGACTCAAACCACGGTCAAGCACGTGGGAGTCCAGCAACATAATCATTATACCACCATCTGGTCCCTTTCATGTGATTTTACATGTATTCTAATGTTACCCAACTTTTATGACTGTAATACACACTCATTTAAGTGAGATATTTTGGGGACCAACAGACGTAATGACTATATCGCTAGACTCCCATGTAGTCGAGCATGGTTCAAGTCCTGGACTTGGTGGCTTAAACTCACGCCAGGCACATATGTGTGCATGCTTGCCCAAGATCCCAAGAGGAGAATGGAGGAGAAGTGATGGCAGCATGGCAATTGCCTCTGGGGGGTGATTTCTTGCTTTCTGTCTCTGTCTCTCTGCCTTTCTGGCGAGTGCACGTGCCCTATAGCAAAAACCTCTCCAAAAAAATAAAAAATAAATAAACGAGTTATTTTTAAATGTTGTGAAATGGAAAGTCTACTAAGAGCTTATTTATTTAAAGGGCATTGGAACAGGGGAAATTTGAGTCTGCCCCAGACTTACTTCCTGATATCCACAGTAGCTTTGAAGAGCCAGATGGTTCCACAGTGGCTTTTCTGATGGTCCTTTTTAGTCTTGGTTGCTACAACTGATTGTTTTAGAATAACTGTTTATTTTCTTAAGGTCTCTGATAGAATTTAGCCTTACTAATTTACAAATGTCAAAACAATAAATGAGGAATTTTCATTGTGAATTCCAAACATATTTGTGGAGTTGAAAATTAGAGAATATTGGCCTACTCAGTAGCCTTGTGGTTAAGGGAGCTACATCCCACCTGGCTGGCCAGGGTTGGAATCTTGGCTCCATTGGCTTGACAAATATGCCAGAAATTTGTGAGTGTTTACCCGAAATCTCAACAGAATGGACAAATGGAGGAGAAGATTTTGCAGGGTTACTATGCCCTATTTAGGTATGCTTTCTTCTCTCTCTATGTCTCCCTTTCTTCGGTGAGCACTCCTGCCCTCTGGCAATTAAAAAAAAAAGAAAAAAAAATAATTAGAAAATATTAATGGTATGTTAGGCCCTAAGATCCAATTGGGAATTGTCCCCTACCTTGCTTATGTGAGTCATCACAGCTAATTTGACTATTGTAGTATTTTAGCATATGACTGCCTGTCAGTTTTTCTCTTTCATGGTTGGCCTTTTAGTCTGTTAAGTATGTGTTCTTTTAGATTATGTCTTATGATCAATAACCAGTGTCTTACCATCCTTGGTTTATAAAACAGAAGCCCTCACTTGAGTTGTACTTGCTCCATCACGGCACTATTTCCAAACATTTGTTAGATTTACTCTCTATTTATTTCCATCACTTATATTAAGCTAATTTTATAATATGTTCTTACTTCAAAACACATTTTTAAAAAATATATAGACATATGATGAAATAAGCACATGAAAAGATAATCAGTATCATATGTTATTAGGTATTTGTAAATTAAAACAGTAAGATGCCACTGACAACTAGTAGAATTTGCAAAATTTAGAATACCGACAATGCCAGATGCTGACAAATATGTGGAGAAACAGCAACTGTCATTTATCAATAGTGGGGATGTAAAATGGTACACTTTGAAAGAGCTTGTCAGTTTCTTACAAAACCAAAC
This sequence comes from Tupaia belangeri chinensis, assembly GCF_000334495.1. NCBI lineage: Eukaryota > Metazoa > Chordata > Mammalia > Scandentia > Tupaiidae > Tupaia > Tupaia belangeri. The sequence goes on along the minus strand of NW_006198026.1, from coordinate 398,540 downwards.
ATACTTTTGTCATATAATCTAGCAACTGCATTCGTAAGTATTAATCCAAATAAACCGAAAATGTGTGCCCTCATAAAATTCATCATACAAATGTTCATAATTATTCGTAACTGTCAAAACCTGGAAGTAATCATGAGAGCCCTCTGCAGCTGACAGGAAAAATAAAGTGCGGCACATCCATACAATGGAATCTCATTATAGCTAAGGAAGACATGAGCTAGCAAGTCTGGGAAAGACATGTAGGAACCTTAAAATGCATACTGTAGGTGAGAGAAACCGGTCTGGAAAGACTACACAGTCTGTGCTTTCAATTTTACGGCACTCGGAAAAGGCTAAAGTGTAGAGACAGTGAAAAGATGCACGGCTGCCAGGGGTTCCTAGGTAAAAAAGGAGGAATGAACAGATGCAGCACAGAGGATTTTTGATGAAGTGAAATTATGCCTTATGATACTGTTGTGTGGATTCTTGACATTATACATTTGTCAAAACCCATAGAAGGTACAACCCAAAGAATGAGCTCCAGTGAATTAATATTGAATCATCAATTGTAACAAATGTAGCACACTGATGCAAGATGTTACTATTCTGAGACACTGTGTGTGTGTGTGTGTGTGTATGTGTGTGCGTGCATGCACCCATGCATGTATGCACATGTGTGTATGTGTTTGTGTAGAGGCCTGCTAGAAGTGATGGAATCTATCAAAACTCTATCACTCAGTTTATCTGAAAATGTGAAAGTGCTTGAAAAAATTGTCCACTGATTTTGAAGATACAATTTTTGAATAAGTAACTGCTTTGAGTACGTGACTGTATCTTCAATCATCACACAGCATTATAAGCATAATTTTTCTCACAGGTAATTGTAGTTAAATTAAGCATTTAGTGGTTTCATCTAGCTAATACTTACAGGAGAAAACAAAAAAAAATATTTCTTGATAGTGCCTGTCTCAAGTTTCAAGAGATCTTTGTTCATGGTATTCAATTTCCTAGAGTTCATAGGTAATAGGGAAATTTTATTATCTCTGTGAATCAAGACAATCTAATGAGTAGTACAGTGGTACACTACTCATAGCCTTCGTTTTTCTTCCTAATTCAGTGATAACAAGTTGGTTCCTTGAAATTGGTCATGGTGGAATATTTCCACCAAAAAACATCAACAAATACTATAAATTAGTCCTTTTTGTTTTAGAAAGCTGACTTATCAGTGTATCACTGGCTAATACAATATCTCAAATTTCTATCTATAGGAAATATTTTCCCCATGCATAACTATGTCATAAAAAATCCTTCTTTCCAGGAGACAAAAAAGGAAGCTTTTGATATCGATCTTTTACATAAAAAGTGTCTTTTTTCTACATCATCTTATTTTCTTCTAGAATCATAAAACAGCTTGTTTTTGAAGTTTCTAAATTGCATTGATATAACAGTAGTGAATTTAAGAAGTCATAAAAGCCTATAGGCAATACAGCTAGGGATTAGTAGAGATGTCCAGAAATGATTAATTAGAATAATGGAAGGAATTGAAGGACAGTCTATATGCAGATGCCTGAGGCAGGCAAACAATTCTGCCTTAAGGTGATTGTCAAAATCTAGTGATGAAAGGGTGTTAGAAAAGAATACTAAAGTCTTTTTTTTCTTGTATGCCTAAGCTTACTCCATGGTTTTTTATACTAAACCTGTATAACTTTAAAGCTTGTTTAAAGACAGTTACCATCCGGTTGTGGATTCCAAGTAACAAGTGGAATGATAAGGGAGGCAAATAGAAAAAGTTATGGAAACTGACTGTAACAAATATGTAACTCTGACGATCAAAAGCAATACATTAAAACAAAAAAGAAATTGTAAAGCTTGTTTAAAGACAGTTACCATCCGGTTGTGGATTCCAAGTAACAAGTGGAATGATAAGGGAGGCAAGTAGAAAAAGTTATGGAAACTGAAATTGTACTAGACACTATACTAGGCATAAAAAAATATCCCACAAAATCATTTTCTGGCAAAACTAACTCAGATCTGGGTCGACTTCTTAACTGATGCAATGTAACGAAGCCTCTACAAAGTCCACTGGAAGCAGCAATGATTTTGTAGAAAGTTTAGACAGGCTGTACTTTGAAAGTGAACTTCGTGTTGACTCTTGGAAGAAGAAGAGGAAGTTCGTTGATAGAAAAAGAGATGACTTTTAGACAAAGGGGAAATATATGTAGAAAGATAAAACTATGTAAGAGGATGTAGTATACTTGGCCAGGTTGTGAAAGCAGAGTAAGAGGTGTCAGGAGAGGAAATGAAAAGACGCACATCTGTGAGTCACAGAGCACCCCGAGCAGGTAGTGCCGAGGTGCTGTGGCTTTTATGGAGCATTGAAGATGTACAAGGTATGAAATAATACTTATACCTATCCTTTATAAGACATTCGAGTTAAAAAACAAAAACAAAAACAAAACTCAGGGCAATGAATTCATCCAACTACCCACCCCAAATAGGAACTCCCTTTCCCACATCTTTACCTAAAATACGTCCATTTCTTCCACATCTTCTCAGCACTTGATAGCACATGGTCGATCTTTTTTACTGACATGTATCTAACAGTATCTTAATATAAATTTACTTTGCAGTTCCCTGAAGAATAATAATGTTAAATATCTTTTCATATCCTTATTATTTGCCTTAAACTTTCCCTTTTAAAGGATAAAGCCATTTACTATTTTTTAATTGATTGGCAGGAAATCTATACATTTTGGAAAAAAGATCATTTTTGTTTAGTTTTTGAACTATAAGTTACAAATGCCTTCTCCCAATCGGTAGCTTGCTTTTTCATTCCATTCATTCTATTAATAATGTTTGATGAACTGAAGTCCCAAATTATAAATTGTTTCTTATATGACAAACTTTTTTATCATCTACATAATAAAATTTTATTGACCTGAAGATAAGGAAGCTATTATTCTACACTTATATTGCATTTATTAACTGAATTTATGCTTGTATTTATAACATTCATGTCAATGACCTATCTGGAATTAATTTTACATATGGTTCAAAGTTAATGTTTTTTAACATGAATTCATTTTACCCAGAACCCTCAATTGTATACCATTTGACTTTTGGCATAAATACCTATTTCTGGATCTGTACAGGACTTTGTATTTTATTTAGTTCACCTAATATTCTATCCTTGTGTTAAGACTACATGATCATAATGACTATATTTCATAATAATCCTGATAATTAATAGTTTAAATGTTCAGAATTCATAAATAATGTTTCAACTGTCTTGGCAATACCTGTTCACTTCACCTTATCACAGACATTGTTATACTGGCTTATCAATTTCTACTACATATGCTACTTATATTTGTTTGAAATAACCTTGAATATATAGATCAATTGTAGGGACAAGTCATATATTTTCCTTATTGAGTCTGTCAGCCTATAAACCTAATATATTCACCATTAAATTAAGCCCTTTTAAATTTACCTCAATAAAGTTTTATGAACCATGATAAAAGGACTTGAACTTCTACACTTAATTTTAGATATTTGATAATTTTTGTTATTGGAAATGACATTAAAATCATATATACTAATCATTTGCTACTGCTATGTGGAGTTGCTTTTTTTAGTAAATTGATTTTATATCACAACAAAAATTGTAGAAAAATTGACTTAATTATAATAAGGGAGGGTTTTTTGTATATTTTACATGTAAAATAACATAAAACAGTGACTTCATTATTTTTTTGCTATTTAGCAAGCTAAATCTTTGAGTACAAACTGGAATATAAGTAATGGTAAAGGTTATCCTAATCATGATCTTGATAAAAAGAGAATAGTTACAATATTTTATCATTGAGAACAATGTTTGCTTAGTATTTCTTCCCAGATATCATTTATTGTACTGAAGATTTAAAAATCTAATCATAGTTTGCTGAGTTTTCATTATAAGTGAGGATATTTTTTGCATCTATTGAGATCATCAGAATATTTTTCCTTTATTCTGTTAATATGGTGAATTGCATAGAATGATTTTTCAATGCTAAATACTGGTTTAGGGAGAGAATATGAGGGACAGACAGACAAGGGAGAGAGACTGGACAAAGAAAGAGAGAGAGAGAGAGAAAGAGAGAGAGAGGAATAGGTATTTTTGACAGGGTCACACCATGTCACAATCCTTTTGCTCCAGTCTCCAAGTTACCTAACAGACAAAGAAAGCATTCTTAAAAGCAGGCAAAAATTATAGATACCTATGGTGAACAACAATTCTACCATAAACAAGTTTCTTATCACAAAAACATTTCAGTGTTTAATAAAGAAACTCTCTTCAGCAGTCTATATCCAGTGAAAATGTCCTTCATAAATAAAGGAGAAATTAAAGTAATTCCCTAAAAGAACTGGCTATCGGGACCAGCGGTTAGCGTAATGGCTATATCGCTGGACTCCTACGTAGTCAACAGCAGTTCGCATCCCGGAGACGGTGGCTTAAAACTCACGCCAGGCGTGTGTGTGTGCGTGCCCAAGATCCCGAGAGGAGAATGGAGGAGAAGGGATTGTGGTGTGGCCATCCTCCCGGGGGTAGGGTGGGGTGGTGGTGGTGATTTCTCGCTGTCTGTCTCTCTGTCTTTCTGGCGAGCACACGTGCCCTATAGCAAAAACCTCTAAAAAAAAAAAAAAAAAAAAGAACTGGCCATCAACCATCAACACATCTTCTCTAAGAATATCTAAACTTTTATCAGCGATTATTTCTTAGAATCTGAAAGAAAGAATTAAAGTACATATGTTGCTTAACAGAGCTTTTAATTTATGTTTTCTTCTAGCATTAATGTTTCATTCGTGGACAAATATCATGTCAGAAGACCTCTAACTATTAATTTTGAAAAGATTCAAAACAAGGGAACCAGCAGTTAGCGTAATGGCTATGTCGCTGGATTCCCACGTAGTCGACCACGGTTCATGTCCCGGACCCGGTGGCTTAAAACTCACGCCGGGCGCGTGTGCGTGCATGCCCAAGATCCCGAGAGGAGAATGGAGGAGAAGGGATTGCGGCGTGACCATCCCCCCTGGGGGGTGATTTCTCGCTTTCTGTCTCTATGTCTCTCTCTGTCTGTCTGGCGAGTGCACGCGCCCTACAGTGAAAATCTCTCCAAAAAAAAAAGATTCAAAACAAGAGCAAGAACAGTCCTAATAGCGTATCTCCAGAAAAGCAATTGATAATAGTAAAAATTAAATACTGCAACAAAAGGGTCAAAGAGTGTGAACAGATGACTCACAGAAAAATAAATGCAAGTACTACTAAACACATGAAAACATTATCTATTTTCTTTTCTTTTCTTTTTTTTTTTCTTTCTGGAGAGGTTTTGGCTATAGGGCATATGTACTCACCAGAAAGACAGAGAGGCAGAGAGACCAAAGCCGAAAAATCCTCCCCGGGGGGATGGCCATGTCACAATCCGTTTTCCATTCTCCTCTCGGGATCTTGGGCACACACGCACACATGCCTGGTGTGAGTTTAAGCCACTAGATCCGGGATCCTGGACTCAAACCGCGGTCAAGTACATGGGAATCCAATGAAGTAGCCATTACACCACCTGCTGGTCCCGAAAACATTCTCTATTTTTTTTTTCCTTTTTTTGGAGAGGTTTTTGCTATAGGGCGTGTGCGCTCACCAGAAAGAGAGAGACATAGAGACAGAAAGCGAGAAATCACCCCCCAGGGGGATGACCATACCACAATCCCTTCTCCTCCATTCTCCTCTCAGGATCTTGGGCACACACGCACACATGCCTGGTGTGAGTTTAAGCCACTGGGTCCAGGACTCGAACCACGGTCAACTACATGGGAGTTCAGCGACATAGCCATTACGCTAACTGCAAGTCCCAACATTATCTATTTTCTAAGCAGTTATAAAAATATAAATGAAATGACAATAAGTAATCATTTTATACCCATCAAAATAAAAATTTTAAAGGAAACCATCTCACTCACTAGTGTATATGGTGGTAGGCAGGGAGCATGTACTCTTATATTACTGGTGGATGGGCTTTTTTTACTTATATATTAATGGTATATTTTAGGAAGCAAGATATAAATAGCTATTAAAAATGTCCATATCCTTTCATCTTAAAATCTACACCTAGGAATTCATTTTATAGGCATAAAATAGTATTCAGTGTGGAAGACACTGTAAATGTTCCAAACCTGTCCTCATCCTATATATCTTAACCATGCTGCATGGTACATTTAACCACACTGGTTCCAGGTTAACAGTTATTGGATATGAACATCCTAAACTTAATATATTTCATATTGCACATATTTGTTTCTATAGAAATATGTATAGTAAATAAAGCAAAGCCGCAAAGAAGATTATTTTTCTTATGTACTTATCAAATGTATGCCTTGGAACACATGAATTTGGTAGTGCTTGAGAGGGAGTGGAAAAAAAAATAGAAAGAAATTGTCCCACAAAAGCATTGCTACTTTCTCCCTGAACCTGGCAACCTTCCAAACTTGCCACAGTCACACTTAGTTTAAGTTGTTTTACATGGTTCTGCACTCTTGATATAACAAATTGACTTCTGAATAAAAATTTGTATGGGGAAACCTGTGTAACGAAATGTGAATTTATGTCTTCTAAATGTGTATCTACTAACAGTGTTGAGTGAGTTGGGATTCCAGTCAATTCTTAGTTGACAGAATTACAATGTCTGATGTAATTCTTGCCAAAATACTGTTCAAAACTGAATAAAATCTGAGTTGAACTTGTTCATCACATATTTTTTTTAAATATCAACTTACTGCTCAAAATGAAAATGAGGAGGACTAGACTTAACATAAAATAAAGACAATTCATAGTACAAAAAAAAGGAAATTTGAAAGTCTTTCATTATCATTGTTGCCCTGTATGATAAATAATAATTATACCTAGTGTGAGAAAAAAAAATGTAAACACTTATCTAGCATGGTATCAGCTTTAAGCAAAACATTTTATTCATCAAGATACAAGGTGATACCATAAAATACTAAACCTTTCTTCCTGAGAGGTACATTTTTAAAATCTTCTATTAAAATACAATTTTCTATGAAATTATTCCATATATTAAATTTACATTAACTCTACATAAGAGGAGACTATAGAAATAAACATAGTATGAATCGATTAGGACGAAGAATGCAGTTAAAGTACTGTCTCAGTTAAAAGACAATTATAATAACGAGTCTATAATATCAAGACTTAGAAATATCACTAATGGCGGGGCCAGCAGGTGGCACGGTGGTTAAGGGTGCTGGACTCCCATATGTCTGACTGCGATTCAAGACCCGGATCTGGTGGCTTGCTTTCTCATTTTCTCTCTCCCTTTCTTTCTCTCTCTTTCTCTATCTCTCTCTAACCTTGTCCCTCTCTGGTCAAATTAAAGTAAATAAATAAAGTTAAATAAAATATTTTTTTAAATATCATTAATGTCAATACTCATGACCAATGTTTATTTGATGAATATGAAATCAGTATGAATATGCCTTGTATTTTTTAATTTCTGAAAATTTATGAATATAAATTTTCATGAATATAAAATGAGTATAAATATATCTAGCTTTTTTTTAATTTCTAAAACTTGTTTCCCCAAAACAGGATAAACTTATGACTAAAAACATTATTTGCAAATAAGGGTGGAAAATGCTACCTGACATTCTATGCACACATACTCAATCTTTTGTATACTTAATTATTATAAAAAGCATTCGGAAAATAATTTATCAAACAAACACAATCTTTTTGTTTTCAACAGTTACCAAACAATTCCTCCTCTAGGAGAAAAACTAGACCTACATACTGAGAAGGTTATTATCACAGAATTGGAGCCGGCAATGAAATTTTGAATGCCCAGGTCTAGTTCAATTTATATGAAGAACTGGGAAGTTCATGAAACAGAGTAGGGGTAAATGATTAGAAAAAAAAATTAACCAGGATGGTCATAGTCACAAGGAAGATGGTAAAACTGTAATGAAAACAACCTACGAGAATAAGATACTGGACTGGCAGGATAAATGGGAGAGTGATGGGGTGGCTGGATCTCACATGCTGTTTATGGATGGACAGATGTTCAAAAACTTGCCTTTGATTGAATGATTTAATAGATACACTCTTGAAAAATAACTGTAACAAGTTTCATTAAAATATCACCTTCTTTACTTTTAATCAGAGGCACAATCTAACAAAGATTTTTTTTTATTTTTAATTTGCCATAGGGCTTGTATGCTCTCGGAGGAGAGAGTGAAAGAGAAAGAACAAGCACTCTCATGGAGGATAGTTACACCACAATCCCTTCCTGTCCATTTTTCCATTCTTTGGAGATTTAGGGCATACATGTACATGTACCCTGGATGGTTTCCAAACAGTTGGGTCCAGGACTCAAACAGCACAGTCACCATGTGAGATTCAGGTGTCTCAACCACCACACCATCAGGTGGCCCCCAGTTTTCTTTTATATATATATATATATTTTTGAAATTATGATTCCTGATTTACAAATAATCATTGTACACCTTTGGTGCATTATGATTTTTAAAGCATACATATAGTATGTAATAATCAAAAATACAAACCAAAACTCTAAAATTTAACTTGAGGAAAATGCAGGGGAAACAAATCAAAATTTTGAAATTGGCAAAGATTTCTTAAGACTTCCTAAAGCTTGGGCAACAACACCAAAAGATTCTTTTATAAAAAGTAAAATTTCAAGTCATGTGAAGAGTGAAAATAAGTTCTCTTTGTCTTCCATATGAAGGATAGAATGTCAAGAGAGAAAATGTATCCATGGGAAAAGAACACATGTACATAGTACATTTTTGATGTTTTAATTGTAAAATGATACTTCAAATTCTATTTATTAATGACATAAATATTTGCTGAATATTTACTTGTGGATTATATTCTGGCTGGGCACTGTGCAAGATCAACTAAAGGTCAGTAATAAGTGATCTCTAAATATCAAAAATGCCTTTTAAGATACACCACCACAATTTCACTACCAGTCATATAATACAAAAGGAACGAATATTGAAATTTCACATGGGGAATAGACTGAATACTTTTCATGCATTACAGTAGTGTCAGAATTTTTTTCCAGAAGCAAATAAAATAATTATATAGAGTTATATATATGATATATGCTATTTATAGTAAAGTCAAGTTTTAATTGTTTTCCAATTTCAAAATTTGATCTTTGGTAATAATGTTTTATGCAATTAAAAAATCATGCCTTTTTAAAACCTTTCAACTCTAAATAAGACTATTTCTCTTCAGCATAATCAATAATACCAAAGGCCAAATACTCAATTAGAATATTTATATCACATTTTTATAAGAAAACTAAGATTGGCTTTGCAAAGAATATGATAGTGGACACGATGTTCACTAAGTGACAACTGATGGGTTTTAAAATACTCTGGAAAAATTTAAATGCATGAAGTTGTGTCCTGTTGAGGATAACACTGAAATCAAATTATTCAGACTGAGAAAAAAACCCAGCAAATATAAAATGACAAAACTGTTTAAAAGAAAATGCTTTGGGAGAAATTTTTTATGCATTCACTTTTTATGATGACAATAAAGTAGAAATCACAAAGTAGAACAATAAAACAACACTGGATAATACAACAGAATTAGATGCACACTGCTTTCAAATATTGGTATATGTGAAATATTTATTGCATCTATTCAACTCAGTATAAAATTGAAACTATACCAGAAATTATGAAATCACTATTAATATTTTGTGTTACATATAAAATTCAGCACATAGCTTATGGTAATTAATAGTTACTTATGGGTAGTAGCTGACCTTTTATTTCTGCTCTCATGATAACAGCCTCAGGGACTCCTACTCAGGACCTCATATCCAACTCCAGTGGGACTCAGTAGATAACTTGAGTGAGGGCGATGGTCTAAGGAGTTAAGGATAAAGTGTTTCATATAAAAATTACATTTTCCACTGGTAAAACATATAGGGGAAACTTTTGAAGACACTGGAGTAGGCAAAGATCTCTTAAATGAGACCCCTAATGCTCAGGCAATAGTCCCTAAAATAGCCAGGTGAAATTACATGAAACTAAAAAGCTTTCTCACAGCAAAAGAAACTATAAAGTAAAAAGACAACTCTCAGAACTGGAGAGAGTATTTTCAAATTATCCCTCATTAAAGGGGTTGATACCTAGACTATACAGGGAACTCAAACAGCTCACCCATAAAAAAAATAGAAATCCAATTTAAAGATTGTCAAATGAATTGAACAGCCAACTCTAAGGGACTTACAAATGGCCAAGAGCAATATGAAAAAATGTTAAAGTCTCTCATCATAAGAGAAATGCAAATTAAAACTACAATGAGATATTACTGAACCCTTGTTAGAATGGTTAAGATAAAAAATAATAATAATGGTAAGTATTGGTGAGGCTGTGGTAAAAAAGGAACTCTTACACTGTTCATGAGAATATAGATTAGTAGAACCTCTCTGGAAAACAATATGGAGTTTTCTCAAAAACCAATGAATAGAACTTCCATATGACCCAGCAATCTCATCTCTTGATATCTACTCTAAGGATAAGAAAACACTCAATTGATAAGACATCAACACCTCCATGTTTATTACAGTATTATTTATAATTGCTAAAATATGGAGCCAATGTAAGTGTACAAAACTGATTGGGTTGAAAAACTGTGGTATATGGATATACTATGAAATAATTACACAGCTATAAGAAACAATGAGATCTTGTAATTCTATTCAAAATAGGATGAATATAGAAGATTTAATATTGAGCAAACTGAGCCAGACTTTAAAAGATACACATTGAATATCCGCAAATTGTACTGAGTGTCTGCACTTTATGGCAGAGGTTGAGAGATGTTATGATGGTGGAGAGGATCAGTGTGGATGCTAGTGACAGTACGGAGGAAAGTAGTTGGAAGACAATGGGTGGTGGATTGTGGAAGTGAGATCCCCCCCAAAAATTATAAATGATAAATTTTTGTTTGTAAAAGAAAAACAAATCAAAATCCTTTTCTCTACTATATGAAGTAGTTCACAATAGTGTGTATTTGTTAATTTTTCTTGCATAGAAGGAGCACTTTGCTTAAAAAAATAGGTTTGACTAGTGTGTAAAATGTTTACAATCTTCTGCAAAATTGTACTGTGGCAACTGAAGAAACTATAAAGTAAAAAGACAACTCTCAGAACTGGAGAGAGTATTTTCAAATTATCCCTCATTAAAGGGGTTGATACCTAGACTATACAGGGAACTCAAACAGCTCACCCATAAAAAAAATAGAAATCCAATTTAAAGATTGTCAAATGAATTGAACAGCCAACTCTAAGGGACTTACAAATGGCCAAGAGCAATATGAAAAAATGTTAAAGTCTCTCATCATAAGAGAAATGCAAATTAAAACTACAATGAGATATTACTGAACCCTTGTTAGAATGGTTAAGATAAAAAATAATAATAATGGTAAGTATTGGTGAGGCTGTGGTAAAAAAGGAACTCTTACACTGTTCATGAGAATATAGATTAGTAGAACCTCTCTGGAAAACAATATGGAGTTTTCTCAAAAACCAATGAATAGAACTTCCATATGACCCAGCAATCTCATCTCTTGATATCTACTCTAAGGATAAGAAAACACTCAATTGATAAGACATCAACACCTCCATGTTTATTACAGTATTATTTATAATTGCTAAAATATGGAGCCAATGTAAGTGTACAAAACTGATTGGGTTGAAAAACTGTGGTATATGGATATACTATGAAATAATTACACAGCTATAAGAAACAATGAGATCTTGTAATTCTATTCAAAATAGGATGAATATAGAAGATTTAATATTGAGCAAACTGAGCCAGACTTTAAAAGATACACATTGAATATCCGCAAATTGTACTGAGTGTCTGCACTTTATGGCAGAGGTTGAGAGATGTTATGATGGTGGAGAGGATCAGTGTGGATGCTAGTGACAGTACGGAGGAAAGTAGTTGGAAGACAATGGGTGGTGGATTGTGGAAGTGAGATCCCCCCCAAAAATTATAAATGATAAATTTTTGTTTGTAAAAGAAAAACAAATCAAAATCCTTTTCTCTACTATATGAAGTAGTTCACAATAGTGTGTATTTGTTAATTTTTCTTGCATAGAAGGAGCACTTTGCTTAAAAAAATAGGTTTGACTAGTGTGTAAAATGTTTACAATCTTCTGCAAAATTGTACTGTGGCAACTGAAATTTATTTTGTCAATGGTTTTTGAATGAATGAACTGAATAAAGTTCTTACTTTCTAAAAACATTAATATAACAAGGGCAAATTAAAGTAATTAGATAAATCTCTAATGATATGTCATATTTATCATGTACAGATATTTGAATTTATACAATAATGTAAAATGAATTTGAAATTATGAAACTTATATTTACCATATTAATCACCCCAAAGTCAACACCCAACACACTTTTATTTTGATGACCAATTATATTTTTTCAGTTAATTGAAACAAATTAATTTTCAGATGCTTCATGATTATAAAGAAAATATTTGTAGGGAAGTGCTAGATAGCAAATTTGGGACTCTGGATGGGAGTAAGAAGAGGGGACAGTGAATCTGAATTTTCATAAAATCTTGGCACACATAGACTTCTAATATTTATAAGCAACTTCAGGGAAAAGGAGTAGGCTGTCCAAAGCACAATGCAAGAGCCTGTCGCATGATTAAATCTTCCATTGATCCAGCTGATTGATGACTGAGTAAATTAATAACTCAAAATAATTAGAATCTATTTACAACATCCATAAAGAGTGCTTTGACTGTGAGAAACTAGAGATTTCTACCCAACTAAGATTATTCAGGTTCAAGAGAAAAAAAATTTTTATTAATTTTGGTTCTCAATGTCTCAATTGTCCCCCCTCAAGATGATTGCCTGACTGAAATAATTTTCAAAAATAAACAATATCTTATTATTTTCATTTTGATAACATTCTCCCAACAATTTTGAGTTAACAATATTAAATTAGATTCATAAATTGAGATGGTAAATTTCTCTTACAGGGTCGTTAGAAACATCGTGATGCATTTTTGCTTAGAAAACAAAAGTACATCACAACTTTTCTGATGACGTAATATTTTCTGAATCTTTTTTTCTTTTTTTGAGAGATTTTTGCTATAGGGCACAAACACTCACCAGAAAGACAGAGCAAGACAGAGAGATAGAGTGAAATCATTCCCAAGGGGGAATGGCCACACTGCAATCCCTTCTCCTCCATTCTCCTCTCAGGGTCTTGGGCATGCATGCACACACGCCTGGCGTGAATCTAAGCCACCAGGTCCGAGACTCGAACCTTTATTGACTACATGGGAGTCCAGTGACATAGTCCTTATGCCATCTGCTGGTCTCCTCTCTGAATCTCTTAATATAATAGATAGCAGAAAAGATCTTGCTTAAAGGTTCAATTAACTTTGTAAAACTATCTAGGGTTGATGCCTTTTTAGGGATATTTTCATACCTAATTCACTTTAAGACTTCACTTCAATTTGGGTGTTTTCTTCAGTCTGTTTTGCTAATTTGTACATTGTGGGAGTATTTTGCTCTAATTTATTTCAAAACATTTGGAATAAAATGTTTCCAGTATCTCATTATGATTTTTTGTGTTATTACATGTGCAAATTGGTCCTTTCTAATAATCTTAACATTTTAATTTACATATAATTTTCTTCATCCTTGAAAAACTGAGATTTATCTATTTTATTAGTCTTTTCAATGACTGTTATTCTGTTTCTAACTTCTTTTTTTATATAGGTATTTTGTTTTATTTTAACTTCTTTTATACATTCAATCACATACATCATTTAGCTTATAAAGTGAATATTCCAACATGAATATATTTCTCACTAGTCTAGTTGGGGACACTATACATGTTATCATCAATAGATAATAACCCAGGACCAGGAGTTAGCATAATGGCTATGTTGCTGGACTCCCATATGGTTGACTGCGGTTCAAGTCCCTGACCTGGTGGCTTAAACTCACGCCGGGCGTGTGTGTGTGCATGCCCAAGATCCCAAGAAGAGAATGGAGGAGGAGGGATTGCAGCATAGCCATCCTCCCGGGGGGGAGGGGGGAGGTGATTTCTTGCTTTCTCTCTCTTTGTCTCTCTGGAGAGTGCACATGCCCTGTGGAAAAAAACTCTAAAAAAAATAGATAATAACCCATTTCTGTGTCCCACAAATATCTTGCTCTCTATTTTTCTCCTTAATGTCTTTTCTTCAGACTCTCCTCCTTCTAACTTCTTAAGTTAAATTATGTCAGTATCAACCAGGGAGTCTAAAATATGCCTATCAACTCAAAATCATGGTGAAACACACATAAAAATATCTTTCACTCATGCCGCATATTCAAAATTTACTGGCAGATTATCTAATCATACTTATTATATCATATTGTAATAAGGACTATATATTTGGTATTTATCTCTAGTTCCGGGCACAGAGTTCTTAATGTTCTTGTAAATTCTGATAGATATGTTAGGAGTATCTTTTGTCATAAAACGTTTTTTGCTCCTTCTGTCTCATTCCTTTCTACTGAAGTTTGTTTTCTCGGTAGTTCTCTCAGTTAAGATATAAGGGTAGGAAACTTCCTCAGTCTTTTTTATTTTTCCCTTTCTTCTTCTTATTTGTTGTGATTTGCCTCATAGTGTTTGTACTTTTGCATAATGTTTGAATGACACCTTAGCTGGGTATAGAGTTATACTTGAGTAGGCAGACACCTCTCCTTCCCTTTCATGTTTTACCAATATCAATCTATTACGTATGGGCCTTCGTTACTGTTAATGAAATGCTTACTTTCAGGCAAAAATTGGCAAATTTTATGGTGTTTTCTTGCTGTATAACACTTGAGATTTTTCTGTAAATTTTATACTCTACTAAAAATGATGTAAACTGGACCCAGATTTTCTTTTTCTCTTATTCTGGACCTTTTCTGTTCTTTCTACCTGAAGACTTTGTGTGTGTGTGTGTGTGTGTGTGTGTGTGTGTGTGTATTTTCTCTTAAAATTTTCAACAAATACTTCCCAAATAAAATTTCCCTTTTCTCTATTCTATATCAGCAAATGAACAATTAGAGTAACTATCCTTCTCATATTATTCCTAGTATTTCTCAATGGCTATTTAGTATTCTACATTTCTTCACTCCTCCTGCATTCTTACTTACTTACTTAGATTTATCCACTATCTTACCAATTTCCTTTCAGATAAGTCCAACCTTTTGTTTAAAATGTTTATTGAGAGCTGGCCCCATAGCACAGCAGTTAAACTTTGTGCATAGAGAGTCACATCCCCCACAGAAGACTGAGTTAAAATTCTGGCTCTGGTACTTGGAAAATACACTTGGCATATATACATGCATGTATGACCCAAATCTAGATAGGATGGAGAAATGGAAGAAAAAGAATTGTAGCACAATTATATTCCATGGGAAAGTGCTTTGTCTCTCTCTCTTCCTGGCAAGAGCATGCATTATATGGCAATTGAAAGAATAAGTTATTGAATTTTTATTTTAATGACTATACTTGTAGAATATCTTTTTAAAACTTATTTCTTATTAATTATGTCTTTTATTATTTTCTCCCTTGCATATTTTCCTTGCTGATTCCACAGATGGGGGGGAGAAATGTTTTCAACTCCCGGTCACAGTTCTAAGAGGTCCCCTTCACAGGGCTTTAGTTTGTGGAAGGGGGGGCTCTGTTCTAGTTCTCTGATTGCTATTACCTGGATACTAAACTCCAGCAACCTGCCTCTTGGGTCTGATTTTCTTGGGACACCACACTTACTATTCTGAAACTTAGTTATCGTCTTCATTTCTTGTACTTTGGACTTTCTTTTACTTTCTTTTACCATTGGTTGTATTTTTTTTTTAATATTCCAAATTCCAGGAGTCTTTATGTGATGAGCAAGGCATGCTCTCAACATCCATTTACCTTATCAATTATAGTTGAGCATATACAGTACAAATAAACATTGTTTTTATCGTCTCCTCTCAGGATTTTGGGCACACACATACATCCATGTATGCGGCCTAATTTTTCAAGCCACTGGGTATGGGACTCATATAGCACTGTCAGTCATGTGGCATCCAGCTTTTTAACCTCCATTCCACCTGCTGGTCCCCAACCATACATGTTCTTACACTGCTCTTCTATTTTTTTTTAACTCCCAGAGACCCTATATAATAGGTGGCATGTTGTAATTTTTTTCTACATGTGTGGAAAAATGTGTGGAGCTGAATATTAAAGACCTTAGAGTTCAAAACAAGCTATTTTACTGCAAAGAAATAAGGACATCCAATTTGAATTCTAAAATGATCTTGATTTTATATTTTGTCAGAAATACATTTTTTCTCTTTTGTGCCTATAAAGTGTTAATAACTCTAGAAATACTGGATTTGGGGGGAACAGAATTCTGTCACTATTAGCTACAATTTTATGTCTCGTTCTTGGTTTATATAGAGAAAATTAGCAACATTTTCTAATGGGAAATCACTATTAATCACCAGATTCTTTCCTACTAAATGTGGATGCAGCCTTGAAATGCTTTTCAATATAGTGCTCTTGGAAGCCACACCAATCAATCAGCATTAGCATGTGAATGGAAACATATTAGTCATTCTTGATCAAACATATTAGACCTACATTGGTAATAATTCTATTTAAGTGATATGAGGTCTAAACTCGGACCATCCACCTTTGTGCTAAATTGATGTTGGCAATTTTAGAAAGGGGACTGTAGTTTACAAGTTATTAATATACTGTGCTTTCTGCAATCCCCTTCACAACAAACCTGTACAATTAAAATCATATTCACCTCAGTAAAAAAGATATGTTCATTTTCTCAAAGCTGCACGACAATAATTTAGCATGTCTATAATCTGAACCCAGCTTTTGGTCTCCATAGCCTTTGCTTCTGAAATATTCATGCCAGAGCCAAAATAAACTGTTGAGAATATCTATGATTACATTACTATTTCCTGTTGGAGAAAGATATTGGCATCTGAAGATTTGGAAAATCTGCATATTATTTTAAACTATTTGCAATTTACTGAATGTATGCTTATAAATTTCAAACATGAGCTTTACATAGAATACATATTTGAAATATATATATGTATATATATGTGAAGAAAACCAAAGCTTTGAATACTTTCAAATGTTAGATGTTTTTTATTGTCTAACTTTTCCTCTACTTGACACTTAAGCTTTGTAACTATATTAATTTAAAACTGAATTATATGTGGTTAGTAGATATATTTTAATGGCAAAAAAAAAAGATACAAATTAGTGGTAAGTTTTTCTCACTTTACTACTCCCTTGTGTGCTGTGATAGCAGAAAAACATAATTGATGATTAATAATCAGAAATAACACTAACATTTACCAGAAGAAGCCAATAGAACTTACATTGAAGAAAATATATGACATAAAGTCCATCTAATATCACTTGATATTAGTAAAACAATGGTTTCAATAGAATTTCACACACTGAATTTACATTGGATAAAAGAAACAGAATGGAAAATATGTAAAAGTAATGTGGTTATGAAATATCCAACTTAAAGCATAACAGTTTCCTTCTGTGTGATTCAAAGCTGAGATCTGAACTTTTGGTGCTGTCATTCTGCTGTTGACATATATCATTTTACCAACCTGTTTCACAATTTGATGTGGCATTATATTAGGTTGTCAGGAAAGTCAGGACATATTTTTCTGTTTTTCTATCCAAAAATGCATCATGACTTTCCCAATGACCTGATAGTTTAGAATACTTAATAAAATTTCTTTAAACGTTCTGGATGTGAAAAATGGGTTGTGAATTAGGTTTATGAAATTAATAAAGAACAGGTCACTAAAAATATTTCTATAGAATCTTATTCTGAGGACTCTTTGCACAGGACTAGTAAAAATTACATTTTGACCAAAAAAGGAAGAAAAAAAAAAAGATGTTCTCTAGACTTCCCTCCCATTCTATGCAGCCAACTATCAAATTAATTTAAAATTTAGTGCCACTCTTTTATAAGCTGGGTATAGTCTCTTCTTCACCAACAGAGAACATATTCTATTCATCTGCTATTTTCTCTACCAAAATCTACTATTTTATCTAACATAATTGGCATGTAATTTAACTTCTACTCCCCCCCCCAAATGATTGAGATAAGCTATTTTTAAACCAAACTTATAACTGGTGGGTAGATATTTTCTAGAATTGTGATGTATTATTCATATCTCTGTCACCTGAACACTAGATTATGTAACTGTTGCATTTGCTCATGTTATATTTTATAATAAATTTTTCCTTCTAAACACTTATCATATTAATTATTTATAATTTATGACTTAATATGTCCCATTCTTCCTAGGCTGTAAACTCTGTAACAATCTAGATCCTAACTGCTGTTTGTGGTTGTAATTCCAATGCTTAATGTGGAATCTTATTTGAGTGATACAAATGAGATGAAACATTACAATGCTAAACTCCTAATTAGCTCATTCTCTTATCTACATATGCTTATGTGATTTGCCCATATACCCAATACTGAAAAAGCAGAATTATGAAATACATTGCTATTTTTACTATAATAGTAATTACATTGTAGTGGGCTCTTTCTGAAAGAGGAAAACTTTATTTTGACTTTCAAGCTTAGGTATATAGTTGTTCTCTTTCCAAACTACTTCACTTTTACTATAAAAATGTTATATATCATAAAATTTATTGTGTCTTCCTTTTGGGTGTCTAGGGAGCATACAAACAAAATGTTAGCCTATTGTCAGAAAATGTATACTTTTCTGGTGAGTATTTTGGGGTACTACCCTTATATCCAGCTTTATCTTATCTGTCTTTGGCTTATTTTTTTTCCTCTGTTCCAGGTTTCTATTCTCATTGATTTTAATTTTTGATATGTATGTAGTCTTACAAACCATTTATACAATTAGTTTAGCAAAACTTCCTAATACAAGATAGGCATACATTAAATAATAAAAAATAATGATCAAATAATCACATAGGCATCTCTTTTTTAAATGACTTTCAGAAAATTAAGTGTTGTAAAGGCATGTATAATTATTCAGTAACAAGAAAATAGAAAATGAAAACTATCATGAACCCTCCCAACATGAGATCAATTTCACATCCCCATTCTTTTTAAACTGATAATAAAAACTAAACAGAGGTAAAGCAGTAACCAGCAAAAAGAAAGAATGAAGAAGGATCTAATTTAATTTACTAGTCTAAGACATAGAACTCTGGTTTACAAAAAAATAATAACTTGTAAGAATTGACACAAAGGTTTTTATTTTTCAATTTTCCTTTTTTAATAGCTTATTATTATTATTTTTAATTTCCAGAGGGTTCATGTGCTTGCCAGAGAAAGACAAAAAGACAAACAGAGTACAGGGGGATATACCTCCCAATGGGGTGTGGTCACACTGCAATCCCTTCTCCATTCTTTAGGGACTTGGGGCAAGCACGCACATGTGCCTATTGTGTTTTTCAAGCCCCCAGGGCCAGGATTCAAGCTACAGCTATCTATGTGGGATCCAGTGGCTTTAAATATTAGGCTGAGACCCCTTTTTTCTTTCTCAATTCGATTATGTAGGCGAGATGTAGGCTAGAGATTGAAGCTACTCTACTATTATTATTATTTTTTCAATAAGGAGTTCTTCCCAGTAGAAAATATTTTAAGACTATTAGTTAGTCTGAAAAAAATGTTTCAAGATGATGGGAAAATTATGAGAAATTTTATATGAATCTAGGAAGTTTCAGGTCTGTGTAATATAAATGGGCTTTATGACACTTTTTTCTATAGCTGAAACTATCTGCCTGTGATATTAATGCTTTCTTTTTAATGGGGAATTGTCTTAGACAATTTATCATCTTTTTAACAGAGCTACCATTTAATACCCTTTAAAATCTTGAAATTGAAGGTTGAAATGGAAAGCTCATTATTAATGTACAAGAAGTTAAAAAAAAGCTTTGTAGTAAAATTGCTTTTTCAAGCATATTCTGATTTCTTCATATTTGAATTCTCTTTCTTTAAAACCCTCACATACAAAATGACATAAAAGAGCTTCAGAAAAGCCTTGACAATTCCTATCATTCATTATTTTGTATAGCCAATGTTTCTGATGACCTAACTGTTGGAAGGGGCTGTTCTAAGTTTCATAGTGAGAAAGTAGACAAAAATTTCCTGTATTCACAAATCTGTCTCTTACTGAATGATACAACAGTAAACGAAAATATATACACAAAATGTGTATTGTTCAATTTGTTGATAATTGATAAGGAGAAAAAGAAAATAGGGAAGTAGAGTAAGACAGCTGTCTTTTTCTTTCTTTCTTTCTTTTTTTTTTTTTTAAGAGCGATTTTTGCTATAGGGCATGTGCACTCAACAGAGAGACAAAGCAAGAACTCCCCCACCAGGGAGGGGATGGCCCTGCTGCCATGCTGCAAGACTTTCTCCTTCATTCTCTTCTTGGAATTTTGGGCATGTGAGTTTCAAGCCACCGGGTCTGAGACTCAAACTGTGGTTGACTACATGGGAGTCCAATAATGTTAACCATTATGCCATTAACTGGTCCCTCTTTTTTTTTATTTTTAGAGGTTTTTGCCTTAGGGTGTGTGTGTGCTCACTACAGAAAGAGACAGAGACAGAGACAGTGAGAGGGGAAGTAAGAAATTACCTTCTAGGGAGGATGGCCACACCACAATCCCTTCTCCTCCTTTGTCCTCCCAGGATCTTGGGTACGCACTCACACATTCCTAGTGTGAATATCAAGCCACCAGGTCCAGGACTTGAAAAACAGTTGGCCATGTGTGAATCCAGTAATGTAACCACTATGCCATCTGTTGGTCCCAAGATATCTGTCTTTGAGGGACATATACAGTATTAGAAATGTAAAGCCTTTCTGTGCAGTTGACAGTTGAACAGAAAGAGAAGCAAGAGAATCACACCGGCATCTAGGAAAAAAAGCATTTCAGCAAAGGGAATAGCAAGTGCAAAGACCCCAAGATGGGACCAGGCCTGGTTCAAGTAAAATTTAAGAGGGTAATACAGTTTGAAATAGAGTGAACTGAAGTGAAAGTCATTAAGATATGAGAGTAGTTAAAACTGTGCCTGTCAAAGTCCAGGGCACAGTCATGTTGGAATTAGAGTTTTTACTTGAACAAATCAGGATATTATAAAAGACAATGAGTTTTCATACTTTCTATCCCAGCCTTATCCAAAAACATATCATTAAATAAGGCCTAATTTTCTTTCCTTTTTTCTGGCCAGAGAGCACATGTGCTCCTTGGAAAGAGACAGATGGGGTGGGGTAGGGATGCTTCCTCACCACGAGGATTGGTCATGCTGCAATCCTGTCTCCATTTCCTCCACCTTTAAAGATCTGGGGCGTGGATGTGAACATGCTCAGCATGCTTTTCAAGCCACTAGGTCCAAGATTCAAACGGTGTGGCCAGCCAGGTAGGGTTCTGCTGCCTTCACCACCATGCCACCCACTAGATGGCTCAAAGGCTAGTTCACTGATATTGGAAATAATCATAATGTTCACATGAACCTCAGTATTGCTTTAAAAGTTAACATTTTGGGTAGAAGATACTCACATTGGTTACCATATTTGATTATGTGACTTTTTCAAGATATGCTGAATTTGGGAGTTTGGAAAAGCTGGAGGTTTGGGAAGTAAAGAGTATTTTAAAAAAATACTCAAGAACATAGAATAAGCTGTGGTTTGGTCTATGAGTTTAGGGTAAGGATTTGAGTAATAAATTGCATTTATTTCATTGGAATGCTAGCCATAAGAACTATATCCCATTCTACAGAATTAGACATAACTTGACTGCATTCACTGTAACTTTTGTAGATCTTGTCTGACAACAAAGGTATCCATTGAACAGGCTCTATGTGTGATTTATTTTAACATTTATCAGAAAAACACTTATTACAAATCCTGTATTTCCTTACTCACTGATGCTTTTCTAATATAAACTTTACCCTTACATCTTTAAAGTGATGGTCAAATGAATGAGGCGGAATTAGGCAACAGTTGCAGCTGAGAACTTGGTACGTCCCTTTCCTGAAATATTCTAGAATAGGTTACAAAATGTTAAATAGTTACATCTTCTGTCATAAAGAAGGTTATATTTTCCTATGTATTACTTAGAATCTAGAATATATATTACTACAAATGAAATATATAAAATAAAAATTTTGCTTAATAGAGAGATGGAAATAGATGTAAAGGGAAAAAAGATTGCAAGTGAAAGATTCTCTAAATAAAGATTTAATAAAATCAGAGTAGACATTCTTTTAGAATTCCTACATCTCCTTTTATACAGTAGGTTGTTTGGTATCTGGTTGAAGACAAGAAAATACTATTTTAAAAGCACAGAATTCTGATCATTAAATAGTAAATGAAATGAATAAGGATCATACTGAAGTATGGTTACTAAGTCATACTAAGATCATACCTACATTTTTTAGCTGAATGTATGCTGCAGAATCAGAGATTATTTGAATGTGGAAGTGATTTAAAGAACTATCTCCAAAATAAATTTCTTCAGAGAATACATTCAAACATGAAAGTGTAAATTATTTTATTCACGTACCATTGTTGGCTAAGTGATTACCGTTCTAGTAACCTAATCACTACTTCTGAGGCACTTAAGTCATAACCGGTTGTTAAGAAGGCTCCCTTACAAAAATTCAACTTCTATAAACTCGGTTCTGAATCCAAGTCTATCTTTGCTGGTTCGGGTGCAGAGTTCTCAGACATAAAGCACACACCCTTAGGAATATCACACCACCATTGGCCCAGATTCTTCGGAGATATCTGATGCCGAACAGGTTATTTTTGAACTGCTCTATTTCTGCAGCCCTTGATTATCACTTTGTGCTACTTCCTGCTTTGCCTTGGCCGTTCTGCACCTCAACTTACTGTTAAATTTTACCAATGTAAAGCATTCTACAGTGTTATAAGAAAAGGGTACAATTCCTTTGGCTTATTCATACCAAAATAGAAAAGTATTGCTTGAAATTAGCCAATGCAGAATATCCTAGATCGATAAAAAGTGAAGCTGAGAGCCACTATCCAAGAAATGTTCTTTAGAGGAGAATGGGTCCTCTGTAATAATGCTGTCATTTTTGAAATATTCACAACTAAGCTTTAGAGTCGATGTGTGAATTCAGAGCTACTATTTATTATGCCAATAGAGAGAAGTCAAGAAGGCCAATCATCTGAGAAGTATTCATTTCTTATGACAAAAATCACATAAGAATCATGAGTTAGTAGATTATTAGAAAAATCTGTTGATTTCTAAAATAGGGGCAGATGACTTACTGAGTTGATGTCTCTAATTTCTAAAGTAAACCCTTTTTATAAAGTTTATTTATTACTTCCATGAGAGAAAGAGAGAGACAGAATGTCACAGAGAGACCAAAATTCAAGCACCCCCCGTGCAGGTTCTTTACTCCATGATCTTCTCCCAGTCTCAGCCAACCTGGATCACACCTCATGTACCTGGTGTCCTTAGGGAGGTCCCAGGACATGAACCCAGGACCTTTACCATATAGGTTCAGTTGTGTTACCACTGCACCACTGCCTGGCTGCCTAATGTAAGTCCTTGGCAGTCCATATTTTATGCTAAGAATCTAAAAATCACTTAAATAGAGTCTTTATAAGACTCACTTCAGCCTAATCAAGTGTACAAAGAACATTGAAATGCTCCTGTCTTTCTGCTCATTAAGGAGCCATAGCCCATGTAACCTGAGTCTCTCTTCCTTTGATTGGTGCAGATAAGAGACACCTCTTGCTGGACTTCAGAAGCAACAAGTAGAAGCAGCTGTCTTTTCTTCTTAGAGCTGATTTTTTTTTTTTCTTCTCTTAAACCCTTGTTAAGGATCTACTACAGCATGGGCATGCAGTAAATACTAAAAACAACAAAAACAAACAAACAAAAGACCACTCCAATTGTTAAACACACTTTCTGTGCTACATGAGTATTTGATAATCACATTGCTCACTATACTTGAATATGTGACATTCTCTAGATGTGCTGAATGTTAACCAGTAAGGGATTGGGGAACATGAGGGTTGAGAAAATACTGTTTAAAAAAATACTCAAGAACCTAGAAAGAATAACCTGTGGTTGGGGTTATGAGTCTCCATCTTAGATCCAAGCTAAAATTTCACATAAGTATAAATATAAAATAAAATTTTGACACAGAATGAGTTTCTCTGAAAGTTCTATTGAGAGATGTACTCCATGTAACATGAAGACAATTATAATGGGCTGAATTGTATTCTCCACCCCCAATTTCTATGTTGAGACCCTAATTTTCTTTTATTTTCTTTATTCTTTTTGCTTTTCTTTTTCTTTTCTTTCTTTCTTTCTTTTTCTTTCTTTCTTTTTTTTTTTTTTTGAGAGCTTTTTACTATAAGGAGCATGCACTTCCCAGAAAGAAAGAGAGACAGAAAGCAAGAATCACCCCCCAGGGGGGATGGCCACAACACAATCCCTTCTCCTCCATTCTCCTCTCGGGATCTTGGGCACACATGCACAGGCACCCGGCATGAGTTTAAGCCACAGAGTCCAGGCCTCCAACCATGGTTGACTACATGGGAGTCCAGCAATGTAGCCATTAAACTATCTACTGGTACCGAAGCCATAATTTTCAATATGAGTATATATGGAAATAAGATTTTTAGGGAGTTAAGTAAGGTTAAATGAGGTCCTAATGGCAGGACCTTAATCCAAGCGACCTGTTGTCATTATAAAAAGAGAAAGAGACATTTGAAATTGTTCTCCTTCTCTACATGAGCACAGAGAAGCGACCAGGGGAATATATAGCCAGAAGCCAGCCAACTGCAAACTAGGTAGAGGAGCCTTGTTAGAAATCAACCTGACGTTGGATCTTGAACTTCTGGCTTCCAGAACTGTTAGAAAACAAATGCCTATTTCTTAAGCCACTCAGTCTGTAATAATTTGTTGTGCGGCCCCAAGTAGATCAATACAGAAAAGAACTCAGGGGGAAATACATATGGGACATAACTGTGAGTGACTCCTCCGGTTAAATTTAGTGTTATTTTAAGTACACAGTGATAGAAACATTAAAAATGTATCAACCAACAGGAATGGCTAAAATAAAACAGATGGAAACCACCAAAGCTTGGCAAGGATTTGGAGCAATTGAAACTCTAACACACTGCTGTGAGAATATTACTGGGACCACGCTGGAAAATTGTCAGAATTTACTGAGGCTGAATACGTACATATGTTCTGATCCCACAATTCATATCGAGTTATAGATCCCAGAGAAATGAGACTTAGTCATCAAGGCATAGATAAGCAAAACCATAAAAACTTTATTTGATATAGCTACACCTAGGAAAATATAAACCCAATATATAGTAACAGAATGGACAACTAACCCTATAACACAAGAGAATTCTATGCCTCAGTGAAAATGAGGTAAGCCACAACTTCATGTAATAATACAGGTGAATTTCACAAACAATTTTGAATGAAACATGTCACATTTAGAAAAGCATATGTCCTTCTTCACATTAATGTAAACCAGAAACATATACTGCTAAAAATGAGGAGAAGATGCAGAGTTGCAGGTGTCGGTTGGTCCTAGGATGACTTTTGGGAGCTGGTATTGCTCAGTTACTTCACATAATTTGTTACATGAGTGTATTATGAAAACTTACCAGGAAATTATGTCATAAAGCTTTTCTGTAGTATTCTGTAGTAAAATATGTAACATATCACTGTAATACGAGATAAAACTACATAGTACTACCATAGCAGAGTCAGAGGGTAAAAAGAAGCAATGAAAAGAAGTAAAGATGCTTGTCTCTTTGAGAAGAATACACAGACATTAATAAGTTGGAAAATTTGACAATTATGAAGAAAAAGAAATAAATATCTTATGAATATGGCATAACCAACAAAAGAATAAAAACAAAATGTTTAGGGACTAGCAGATGGTTAATGTTTCATCACAGGACTTCCATATGGTCTACCGCAGTTCTTGTTCCAGACCCAGTTGCTTAAAACTTATGCCGGGTATGTGTGTGTGCCCAAAATCCTGAGAGAAGACTGGAGGAGAAGGGATTGTGGCATGGCCATCCCTCTTGGTTGGGGAGATGATTTCTCGCTTTCTGTCTCTCTGGTGAGCGCATATACCCTATACCAAAAAAATCATTCATAAAAAAAATAAAAACAGAAACAGAATGTTTGTTGGGCTAGCACTGTAGCCTGGAGGTTAAGGCAGCTGGATCCCACATGGCCAACCTCACATGAGTCCCAGATCCAGGGGCCTGAGAAACACAGTGTGTGTGTGTGTGTGTGTGTGTGTGTGTGTGTGTGTGTGTGTGTACATGCACTCTCCCAAAATTCTGAAAGGAGGGAGAAATGAAAGAGAAGAAATCATGGCATGACCTTCTGCCACTGCCACTTTCGCCTCTTTGTCTTTGACAACTCTCTCTCTCTCTCTGTCTGGTAAGCCCAAACACCCTCTAGCACACATATACAAAAATATAGTCTGTTAGATTAGGTAAAAAGATAAAAAGAATATTTTTCAGCTACAAACTATTAAAAAAGAAAAAGAAAAGAAAAATTGAAACCAAACAAAGAAATATTAACAGCAACTGGACTTTAATTCTTTTTTTTTTTTCCAGAGTTGTATGTGTACTCATCAGAGAGAAAAAGAGAGAGAGAGAGAGAAAGCAGCCCCAAAAGGGCACAGTCAGACTACCATCTTTTTATCTCTGTTTCTCCATCCTATCAGTATTTGGGCAGTTGTACAAATATGCACCCGGAATGTCACCTATGTTGAAGCTATCTCTCTTAACCGTTAGGCCTTGGGACCTGTCCTGGATTATAATTCTATAAAAATATCTAACATATTTTTCCTAGTGATAGGCATACAGGTTGGCTTAATGCCAGAGGTCCACAAACAATGCTCAAATAAATATCTTTTTCAAGTCTCTGTAAACTGGTAATAGTTCTTCTGAGATTATATTGTCAGATAAAATACAGGATATCCAAATCCATTTGAATTTTAGGTAAAATGTATTTTTTAGTACAAGTATGTCTCAGATATTACATGGGGCATCCTTGTACTAAAACACCATTTGTTATTTATCTGAAATTTGAATTCAACTGGGTGTTCTATATTTTTATTTGCTAAACCTGGCAACCCTTTCTAGAGTACATATCCAAGAATGGATTGGCAACATCATAGGGTTTGTTTATTCTTTGTTCCATCAAACACTACAGACTTTGTGTTCAAAGTCCCACCAACATTGCTTAAAGATTGCTACATCCCTCACAGTTTAGCTTGCACATGGCATCCTACATATTTTACATTTCTGCAACACAATATAAAATCTTATTTAACTGTTCCTTCATTTTATGCTTCACTCTGCATTAGTAATACTGAGCTTTGGTTCATGCGCAATTTTATTTATTATTTATTTATTTATTTGGAGAGGTTTTCGCTATAGGGCATGTACGCTCATCAGAAAGACAGAGAGAGACAGAGAGATAGAAAGCGAGAAATCACCCCCCAGGGGGGATGGCCACACAACGATCCCTTCTCCTCCATTCTCCTCTCTGGATCTGAGACACACATGCACACGTGCCCAGCGTGAGTTTAAGCCACCGGGTCCAGGACTCAAACCGCAGTCAACTACATGGGAGTCCAGAGACATAGCCATTATGCCAGCTGCTAGACCCTCATGGGCAATTTTAAACCAATGATACTTTTTCCTAGAGGGAGTCACGTGTTCACATTTTTAACAGAATTTTTACATAGATCAAAGACAAATATCCTTTTCTGTGTGCAGTAGGAGAAATGTTTTTGATATCCATCTTCTCAGAAGTCATATTCTTTATTGCATCTGTTGCAAGTGGCATCTCTGGGGATTCTACACATGTTGGTTTTTCTAAAATATGCCATATCCACAGCTCATACATAGAGCAACCTCTAATGCATGGCAGGCCCTCAATAAATAGCTGTTGAAATGAACTAATGTTTATTTATACTTTTTTGTTCGTTTGTTTTGTTTCGGTTGCTATACAGCATGTGCATCCACCAAAGAAAGAGAAAGAATATGAGAAATCATACCCCAGGGCAGATGGCCACACTGCAATCCTTTCCCCTACAGTCTCTCTGGATTTGGGGCACGCACACATGTGAACCTGGTGTGATTTTCAAGCTACCGGGTCTAGGACTTGAACTACGGAGTTGGTGATGCGTTATCCAGTGCACTAACCTCCACAGCACCTGATGGCCCACAATTACTTTTGAAGACATGCATTTGTAGATCTTTTTTATTCTGAGGTAATATCTAACTCCTGATTCCTACCATAAAGTACTCAGTGGAAAAGACCTGCAGAAATCCAGGTAAGTCCAATAGTAATTAGTAAGGCCGAGAGGAACAAATGATGACATATATAAAAATGCCTGACCAGTCCACATTTCCTTTTTGTAGTCCTTTCAAATTCCTTTGAAGAATTCAGGAAAAGGCAGAGAGTCTTCCTGTGTTGCCTATCTAAATATTCAGCACATCATGTTGGGTGTTTACCTTGTGTGCATGTGTGTATGTGTACATGTAATATACTAACAATAATAAATAGAGCCAGTAATTTTTATTTCATTTTAAGTGTAAAATCTCTGTTGAATCATGTCTGACTCTGACAGTCAAACAGATGGCACAGACTCTCTTTATTTCAGTTTGTTCTCAATGTCTCAGAACATTTATCCTCCTAAGAATAACCAGGGAGCTAGTCTCCCCTTGCTCATTCTTTATCAGCAAACTCCTTCCTCACTGTATCTTATCTTCTACTTTAAGAAGAAAAAGAAGAAACTGTTAGCATTTTGACTCTCACATCCCTTTCTACTAGTACTATCACCTGTTTGAGGGGGATGATACAACAAAACTAACTTTTTTGCTCAAAAGACATGTTATAATATCGATTTAATATGTATTCACTCAAAACAACTCACAATTTTATAATTAAACATACAACTCAGCCAGTACTAGTATTGTAATTACATAGTTGATCATTTATAAGTTTCGTAACTCTGTAAACAGTCTATCCACTGTGGCTTTTTATTTACATAATCTATTCTTACTTTGTATGTAATAAATATATTCACATATATTTTTATTAGATATCCCTCAGTGATTCTCATACTGTCAATTATTCTACTGAAATTATGCAAGTAATAAAAATTAAATTATGTCCTTGACTTTGTTGTTAAAGGATAAAAAATAAAATATGCCAAATGTAAAACTATCTTAGTCTTAAGAGAAGGAAAACATCACAATATATAATCATTTCGAATTTTTACAACTAATTTATTTAATTTTTTTTAAATTTTTTTTGAGAGGTTTTTGCTCTAGGGCACGTGCGCTTGCCAGACAGACAGAGAGAGAAAGAGAGACAGAAAGCGAGAAATCACCCCCCTAGGGGGATGGCCATGCCACTATCCCTTTTTCTCCATTCTCCTCTCGGGATCTTGGGCACACACGCACATGCACCTGGTGTGAATTTAAGCCTCCCGGTCTGGGACCCGAACCACGGTCGACTACATGGGAGTCCAGCAGCATAGCCATTACACTAACTGCTGGTCCCATATAATTCATATTTAGTTTTCAGCTTTCTGATAATTTTCTATAGTCTCCCTTTAAGGTAGAACAAATATTAATAATTTAATTTCATTTATGAAATTATATAATGGTTCTATATTTAGTAAGAAAAGATTATGGATTTTATGTTCACTGATCATGAGTAAGTATTTATGATAAATAACCAACAATGTCTAATGAATACAGCTTTTAGAAGACTAAATTAAGTCATGATGAGTAAGATTCGCAATGTAAGTTGCAAAGTGGTCTATACTGGGATCAAAACTATGATTATGCATCTTTAGCAACCTGCTCTAAACTACTTCCTAGAATATTTGGCTAAATGTTAAATACTAAGCATGCTTATTTGACAAAGAGAAAAACCTCTGTCAACAAGCATTGCCAATTAAATCATGTGTTTTAATGCAGGAACTGTTGATGACCTATGCTAGCAGATAAATAAAAGTCTTTGTGATTCTGAGAGTATATAATAAATAATTCTATGCATAAGAGTAATTAAAATGATCCATTTTAAAGTCGCTGACTTAGACATGTATAGATTTTATTTTAAAATTATATATTCCCATAGTCTTGAATGATGGCGAGTATGTCCTTGTGACTTATTGTCGCTGTGATTGAATATACATTCAGTAGGGCTTACCCAGTCCTTGGTCTATAAATCATGCCATAAAACAGCCCTACAAGGGAGCCATTTGAGTCTTCTTAGTTTTTCATTTTTCTATCATACTCAACTATTTCTACCCTTAGGTGGTTTCCTTGTCAAGAAATTCAGGATGGTGTTTTATTAGTCTGTTCTGGTGCCTACAAGGGTTATTTTATCTTTTATGCTCTGTGAATTTCCTTTAGGATGTATGATGCAATTTGGTAGAGGAAATACCAGAAAATAACTTAATTTATTTGTAAACTACTTTCGAAGGGTGGGGGAAATAAATATGAATCTTCTTTTTTCCCCCAGCATTATTATACCCTCTGGATGCTGGAAAATACAGTAGAATATTTTTACAACTCTAGTCATTGCAACACAGTTTCATGTATAGGGTATGCTTGAGAGCAAGACTTTTCCTATTGATCTCAGAAATAAGCCGTGACCAATAGCCTGAACCCCTCACACTAACTCCTATTAATGAACATGGAGCCAATACAGGAGACCCAGGCAGGCCACAATAATCTGATTAGTTTTCAAGGTCGCCAATTCTATTTTCACCACTTTCTAAACAGCTCATTTATCTGAATGTGTCATTCTGGATCTTGCTAATGTCTGTCACTCCTAGGGAAAAGATATTTCTGATCTCTACTATAACCAACTCATTAAACTACAGCCCCTTATTTATCAGATGTTCCTGACATGAAGTCTTCAGTATATAAGTTTATAATATTCTTAGAATATATATATGTGTATATATATGTATATATATATATATACACACACACACACACACACATATTAGATATATATATACACACACCCCTATATTTTTATACTAGAAGGCTAATAAATCTTCATTTTTCAAGTGTGTTAATTTATGGAGGCTAGAGGTGATAAATAATATAATGCATACTCATAAATATGCTTGTGCTGTTTTTATTAATTACTAAGGGCAGTCAGTTTATATAACGTTTCCTAATAGTTCATTCTTTAAGCAAACTCAGAAATACCTAAAATAGAGTATAAGAATCTTATATTGAGATTATATTGAGATTACTCTTATATTCAGTTATAATGAGAAACTTATGATATATTTATGAAGACTAGGTTAAAAATTTCATGAGAATGCCATGGCCCTCCCTCAACCTTTGAATGTTCATTCTCTTCACCCATTTAAAATTCCTTGGGATGTGCCTGGTTCTATAGTTCAGACCCAAAGTTCTCAACTCTCTCAGTTCTTATGTGCATGCCTGTGCTTTAGCCATCTCTGTGACCTAGATTGGAGAAGTTTCCATGAAGTTTGATTTCTCATCTCTTCCCCTCTCATAATGCACACTGCTCTTCAGAGGGGTCAGGAAACATACTTGATCCCAAAGCTCTTTTCTGCCATTGATAGTAAGGTCTCTATGCTGCATATACAGAATCTGCCATGTTGCTGCCTCTACAAACTGGAGGCCATGTGCTCGCTAAAGGTTGCTTATCCAGCATTCAGTCCATGTATCAAAAACTATGCAGAGTATGGGATTTTTTTGCCTTTTTAATGATTATGGAAGTTAAAAAAATCAACTGGGTTCTCTTTTGGAGTCGTGTGTTAGATGATACAAAGTCTATGTAATCTCCCAATTGTAAAAGCCTCTTGGTGGTTTGCTGTTCTTTCTTTTCTATAAATATTAATTTCTATTATAAGACCTAATGATCATTTAAAGATTACCTAATGCATATTTAAAAATTTAGGCTCACGAATATCAATGCAACTTTCTGGAAGCAATGCATATCTTCAAGGGCAAAATTGGAAGTAGATTTTACACTTTACAATTTCCTAACCAGTATTCCTTCTATTTCTTTATTTTTGTTTTTGTTTTTCATTTATAGGAAATTGTTATGGTCTGAATGTTACTATTCCCACAAATATATATTGGAGCCTAATACCCAGAGAGGTACTATTAAGTGGTAGGAACTTCAGGATGTAATTTGGTCATAAATTGATCCCCCAAAAAGGATTAATTCCCTTATGAAAAAAGACTTGAGGGAACTTCCTGGGCCCTTCCAACATATGCAGGACCAGAGAAAGCACCATCCATGAGAGGAATAGGCCTTCACCATACCCCAAACCTGAACTGTGAGAAATACATTTCTATTGTTTATAAGTCACCTAGCCTAAGTTAATTTGTTATAGCAGCAAGGATGGTCAAAGACATAAGGAAATGCAATTTTTCCTTGGCTGCCTCTAAAGTTATAAATAGTGTGATAATATGACAAGGCATTATAAAATGGTATAGCAGGTAGAATATGGGATCTTACCTGCAAGAATGCCCATATCCTAATCCTCAAAATGTGAATTTATGATGTTACATGATAAGAAGGAATTAAAGTTACAGGTAGAATTAACATTACTAATGAGAAGACTTCAAGATAAGATTATCTTTCATTATTCTTATGAGCCTAATATCAACACAATGTAGAAGACAGAGGCAGGAAGTTAAAGTCAGAGAGAGATTTAAACATGGTATTCTTCTGGTTTTGAAAATGAAGGGGCCACAAGAAAAGAAAGTGGGCAGCCTCTGGAAGCTGCAAAATGAGGAAAAGAGTATTCCCCCTACACCCTCCTCAAAAGAATATAGCTCTCTCACAACTGAATTTTAGCTCACTGATAACCATTTCACACTTATTACCTCTACAATTATAAGATAATAATTCTGTATTGTTAAGCCAGTACATTTGTAGTAATTTGTTATAGCAGCAATAGGAAATGAAGACACCTACCTAGAAGAAGAAACTAGATGGTTCATTTCCAGAACTTTCAGCTCACATGTTATCAGTTGCTCTAGAGAACCACAGTCAACATAGCCTCTTAGAGGGAATCAGCAGTTAGCGTAATAGCTATGTTGCTGGACTCCCACGTAGTCGACCGAGGTTTGCGTCCCGGACCCAGTTGCTTAAAATTCACGCCAGACGCGTGTGCTTGCATGCCCAAGATCCTGAGAGGAAAATGGAGGAGAAGGGATTGCGGTGTGACCATCCTCCCGGGGGGTGATTTCTTGCTTTCTGTCTCTATGTCTCTCTCTGTCTGTCTGGTGAGCGCACTCACCCTATAGCGAAAATCTCTCCAAAAAAATAAAAAAAATAAAAAAACATAGGCTCTTAGAGATATTACCAGAGTAACGGTAGGCACTATAAAATAGCACTTACTGCCCAGATACTAATTCAATATCCTGGGTCACAAAGACTTCAAGGACAAAAGTCCTTATATTGTGTATTAACCAGCCTTCTCCAAAGAATTGGAACCAATTGTATGTGTGTGTGTGTGTGTGTGTGTGTGTGTGTGTGTATGTGTATAGAGAAAGAAAGAGATTAATATACTAGGGGGTTGGCTCCATGATTACAAAGCCAAAAAATGTTAACCAGGGTATAATTCAATCTGAGTCTAAAGGCCTGAAATGAATGTGTAGATGAGGGGGTGGGACACAATGGTGTAAATTACAGTCCAATTTTGAATAAAGGTGGCCTAACTTAAACAGAGAGAAAATGAATTAGCCCTTCCTCTCTTCTTTTTGCTCTATAAAGGCTTTCATAGATTAGAGGGTAGCCACACACATTTCTGAGAGTGAATCATCTTTACTCAGTCTACTGATTCAAATGCTTATCTTTCCCAGAAATACCATGACAAGCACATCTAAAAATAACTTTTATAGCTATCCGAGCATCACCTAACCCAGTCAGGTTGACACATAAAATTAACCATCACATGCACTTAGCTACACAAAGTAAGAGGAGATGATAATCTACCATCTTTGTCATATATTTTCCTGACAATATGTGGGAGAGGTCTGCAAAAATTCATGGAAAGTGATGGGACCAGCAGTTAGCATAATGACTATGTCACTGGACTCCCATGTAGTTGACCACGGTTCGAGTCCCGGACCCGGTGGCTTAAACTCATGCCGGGCGCGTGTGCTTGCATGCCCAAGATCCTGAGAGGAGAATGGAGGAGAAGGGATTGCGGGGTGGCCATCCCCCCTGGGGGGTGATTTCTCACTTTCTGTCTCTCTGTCTCTCTGTCTGTCTGGCAAGCACATGCACCCTATAAGCAAAAACCCCTCCCCCCCCAAAAAAAAAAAAATCATGGAAAATGAATGTCATGTAATAATTATACATGGTTTTAAATTTTTTCAGTCAACATAAACTCATACTAATTTATTTATAACTTGTGTGAACAGGATTTTTAATTTGAGGCACTAAGAAGGACAGGATATCAGTTTGAAAAAAGCCCCTAGCAGAGCAACATGAATTCTTTTGAAATTAAAGCAAGAACAAACATCAGATTTATGGTGAAGTGTGGGTGAAAGAGTAAAGAAATTTTTGATGCTTTATAAAAGGTTTATGGGAACAATTTCCCAAAGAAATCAACCATTTACAAATGGATAACTCACTTTTAAAATGATACCCACAATGCAGACTAACCACATGGTTTTTTGAGAAAAATCTAATCTTATTTTGTAAACAGAACTAATGATTAACAACAGAAACAATAGCCAACACTATAGGCACTCAAGTGATTCAACTTACACACTTCTACCTGAAAAATCAGAGCAAACTTTCTGTTCCATGAGTGCCAAAACTATTATGCCAAATCAGCTACAGAAAAGAGCAGAGATTTCAATGGAATTTTTGAGCAAGTGGGATCAAGAACCAGAGCAATTCTTTAAAAAAATAACAGGAGGAGATGACATATGGCTTTACCAGTATGATCCTGAAGACAAAGCATGATCAAAGCAATGTCTACTGAAAGAAGGAAGTGGTCCGGTAAGAGCCAAAGTGGACAGGACAAAAGCAAAGGACACGACAACAGATTTGGGGGGTCAAGGCATATTGCTTGTTGACTTTCTGAAGGGCAATGAACAAAAGGTCTGCTTATTATGACAGGGTTTTGAGAAAGTTAGCTGAAGCTTCAGCAGAAAAATACCCTGAAGAGATTTACTAGGAAGTTCTTCTCCAACCATGACAATGCTTCTGCTCTTTTTCTCATTAAACAAGGACAATTTTAAAATAATTCCAATGGGAAAGTATTAGGTTTGATTTTACAATCCTAATTAGGCTCCTTCAGATTTATTGTTTTCTAATCTTAAAAAATCTTTGAAGGGAACCCAGTTTTCTTCATTTAATAACGAAAACACACACACACACAGACACAAACAACACTACACTGACACTGTTAAATTCTCAGTATCCTCAGTTCTTTAGGGATGGGTTAAATGACTAGTATCATCACTTTGAAAATTATCTTGTATTTGATGGAGTTTATATTGAAAAATAAAGTTTTAAGTTTTTATTTTTATCTTTTAATTCCATTTTCCCTTGAAGTTTTTGAAATCTTCTCATACCTAAGGCTTAAAATACATTTTCAATTTGAAGAAAGTTAAATTTTATCTGTAATCAAATTTAATCAAATAACTACAATTGAAGATTTGCCTATCTTTTTTTCACCTATTTTTCCTGTCAATCAGATTTATTATTTTTCTGCCAGTTTATTCAAGTATTTTTCTTATATTTTCCACTGCTCAGAATCATAACCACATATTTTCAAGTCTGTTTAATACTAAGATTATTTCTGTAATCATTAATAAAACAGAGAGAGATAGAAACACCTCAACAGAGTCTCATACCACAGTTCCCCTCTGTCCCAGCCTTTTCCAATGAGCTAGGATCATAGGCATCTGAGCATGCATGCCCAGTGTGAACATGTTGACTCAGTAACTAAACCCTGATTCCATATGTCTTCCAGCATTGCAGAACTTTGCGCTACCCCCGTACCACCACAGCTGGCCCTGAGATTATCACCATAATACTAAAAACACCAAGGGGTTTTCACTATATTCATTTATCCTATGAGTCTCATGAATGAAGAAAAGGAGCATATTTCTATTCTCAAGATAAATAAAAATAGCTGTAATCATAATATAATTAGAGAGTTTCCCATATGAATGTTAATATGATGCTTACATGGAGAACTGGACTCTGAACTTCTTCTAACCCATTAAATTAATTTTCTGACACTAGTTAAATTCAGAGAAACCCTATGATCTATAAAGATGAAAATTACAAGCCTGAATAGAAAATAAGATGTGAAAATGTTTATTTCACAGCAGAATTCTCTTGGAGATGGCCTTATAATTTTCCTTGTACTTGAAAATGAACCTTAAACTTAACAATATATTACATATGTAAAATTAAGTTTTACAAACCATGCACGTATAAACATTTTCTGTGATAAGTTAATAAATTCCTCCAAGATAGAACCATAAAAATGAATATGTTGTCCTTATCATGACTTTCCTATATATATTTACTATAAGTTAATATTGAATTATTGTTTTATTATGTGAAAGATTTCAAAAAACAAACTATACAAATTTTCTTATTTTTTTTATGTAATAATGTTTTCTTAAATGAAGGCTACATAAATTCCTATGTTGGCCTAATTTACTTGAATGCTAATATTTTATAGGCATTTGCATAGCTATATAAATTAGAAAAGAATATATATCTTTTAAATAATGATGCATGGACAAAACAATGAAAATATGTAATAAAAAATGCAGAAAATTAATTGAGAAACTACTCCAGAATGATGTTATAAGTCTAATTTTGTATTAATTTAGAGAAAAGGTACCCTCTATTACCACAAATTATTTTAGGCAATTCTATGACACTTTAAATATTAAGTTTAGGGGCCAGCAGGTAGCACAATGGTTAAGGGCACTGGATTCCCACATGGCCGACCACAGATTGAGTCCTGGACCTGGAGACCTGCTTTTTTGCTTTCCTGCTATCTCTCTATCTCTCTCACTCTGTCCCTCTCTGATCAAATTAAAATAAATAAATTTATAAAGTAAAATTTAAAAAATAAATATCAAGTTTATTGCTAACACATCTGATCATTAAGTACTTTCAATAATGAATAAAAACATCTTTTACTCATATATGAATGTTTCTATAAAATATTTAAAAATAAATTAATTTTAATGTGTTAGCAATGAAATAGTTAAGCATTTTTTAGTATTTTGCCATGCAACCTTTCGTTTAATATATAACTATGAGTCAAGGTTCACAACATTGTTTTCTAATTCTGCCTAAAAAGTGTAACAGATTTTTAAGTCAAATATCTCTATTTTCAGAAACTGTATTATTATCCAAAAGATTTCCCTCTCGTTATAAAATACCTTGTCACATTACCTTATAAATTATATACATTTTCAAATAAGATTTGGGATTAGAAATTTAGTCTATAGTCTTAGACCAAAATAATTTCCAGAATTACCTTGTTCACGTATTATGAATAAGTAAACTTATATAAATTGAGTAGCTAGCCTGAAAGCAGCACAGTTGAAATGAAAGGAACAACTGTCCAGCGACATAGCCATTACGCTAACTGTTGGTTCCCAGAAAATACTCTTTTTTACTAAATAAAATTTTCAGCTATGCTAAGAACTTTTTTAAATTTTAGGAGTTGATTTTTATTAAATGATTTTTATATTTGAATACCATTTCTACTCAGTACTCTTAGCTGCTAACATGCTGTGTTAAATTATTTTCTAATGTTGAACCATCCTTGTTTTCCTAGGACGTGTTATAGCTTTTGATGGGCTATTCTTTTTTTTATTGAACAGCAACTTAAAAAATATTTATATATATCATACCATAAAACTCACCACCATCCAGTAGTTTTTAGTATATTCACTGACTTGTATAACCATCACCAGTAAACATTTTATCACCCCAAAAAGAAATCCTGTACCCATTCAAAATCACTCTCTATTCATTCTGCCCAGTCCCTTGCAACCACAAGGCTGTTTTCTGTGGGTTTGCTTTTCTGGATGTCTCACACAGATCGAATCATACAATATGTACATTAGAAAATCAGGAAAATAAATTTTAAATTATTAGAACCAAAACTGTTTGAAAGGTTACCACACCTTTTAAAATTCAGTAAACTTCTTAATAATTATAAATAAATAATTTTTAATGGAAAAGTAATACTGTTCACTAGGACGATTAAAATATAAAATATCTGATAATGTAAATGTGTGTGTGTTTATGTGAGGAGACAGAGAAAGAAGGGTAGAGGAAGAGGAAGCAAGAAATATGTAAAAAGATATTAAATATGCTTAAAAAGAATCATAAAATTTTAATCATAAAAGCTTCTAAATGTTTCACTTCTTTTCAACTCTATACATTCAGTTAAAGCTGAATTAAATTCTGTAGAATGTTTTGAGAAATTTAATGTTTAACTGGAAGAGAAAATATTTACAAATATCAAGAAATTTTGCAAGAAGTTAAATACATTTCAAAATACACTATGAAATCAATATATTTAGAATTAAGTGTTCCTAATAGGGGTCATGAATATATGAAGTCCTCACTGAGATCTAGCTCACAATGGCTCTTTTGAATCCACAGACCACTGTCAAGTAGTCACATCTTAGTCTTCAAAATGGACTTACTTGCAACTTGGTGGAACCTTCATGTTGGATCCCTGAACTATGCTATGGGATTAGAGTTGTTAGAGTTATAATGGGGAAAGACAAGTAGGAATCATGAACCTTCACCCTTGCCTTTCCTACTAAGATTCTATAAAAACTAGATGAATTCATTTTTTATTTTTTAACTTTTTAAAAGCTTATCCATTTCCTTATGAACAAGAGAGGAGAGATAGCTATACAGAGACAGAAAGATATAGAGAGACAGTATCCAAAACGGGGTCCTGACATTGCCATTTACCTCTAGCTTCAGTCAGGCCTGAATTATGGGCGTATGGTGCCTGATATACTCAGGAGGCCTTCAAATACAAATCCAAACCTCCCAAAGAGATCAGCCTTGCAGAGGACCCTGTCTTACCTCTGTGCTGCAATCTGACTGCCTAGATGAATTCTTGAGCATTACAGTTAACTATCAAAAGGTCAAAGAAATAGAAACTCCTGATTATAGTTGTACCATATGTATTTTGCTTAGTAGATAACATGGCATAGGTATCTGATATCAATATATCTGTTCATCTGGAAAATGCCTTCATTATCCCTAGTAAAGAGAAGGACCAGAATAGACAACAGTGTACCAGGGTTAAGTTAAAGCTTCTATCAGATCCACAGAATGTGTGTGGCCAATGCTGATGGCAAAAACATCACATTGGCCTAGTATATTAAATGACATTCTGTTAATCAGACAAGATGAGCAAGAGTTGACAAAATATTAGAGTTCCTGGTAAGGTACAAGTGTCTCAGAAGATAGTAGATAACTTTACCAGGAGCTTGCAACATTACTGAGGTTTTCAGGAGTCCAGCGGTATGAAGCACACTAGAACATATCTTTCAAACCAAAAGACTAATGATTATATCTAGTATCTCCAACCACAAAGGAAACATAACACCTGAAAGACTTGACTTCTGGAAGCAGCATACATTTGAGGATACTGCTTCAATCATTTTTGGGAAGGAGATGGAAAATCACTGATAAAAAGTGAGGTTTAGTAAAAGGTGTGTGTGGGGAGTCGGAGGAGACTTCTTCAGAGTTCTAGTATAGATTGCATGCAATCAATCCTATGGCTTGTTCCATACAACTTAAGGAGCTGTTTTTCTAAAGATATCCCTAATGGGTAAAAACACAGTGTGGGACTTATGGTAAACTCCAATAGGAGAAACATAATGCAGATTCTTGATTTCTCAAGTAAAACCCATGTTGTTTGTATCAGAGAAGTATCTACCATTGGAGAAATAGCTGTAGCATGTATCCTGAAATGTAAGAGACATCAAATGACCATGTAATCAAAAGCCTCCATTAGATGAGTTTTATCAGACACACAATAATGTAAGGAAGACAATAGCAATTCACAGAAAGATGAACATGTTCATGTTGCCATGCCCCAACCAATAGTAAGTGGACTTGAGTGCAGCCATGATCTGAGGACTACATGGTGACCAACGGCTTAAACTACTGAGGGAGGAGGATCTAGGTCATCCTACTAGGTAAATCACCTAGATGAGCAGATGTTCTACATAAAATTTATCCCAATAATCTTTCTATGTTTTCTCAAAAAAAAGGCACCAACTAGACTTCTGGAGAAGCTGAGAACTGGTGTGCTGAATTCATAACATGTAGCAAGTAGATCTGAGTGGCATGAGGGGTAAATTGTAGTGTATGTTGTGATATACCACCCAGATGCCATCTTTTAGGACCAAGACACTTAATTCTGAACTGCTACTGAAAGCTCATATTTGGCTCCTTCCACATTAATTCCTCGTAGTGATGGAATTCATTCCACCCAACTTGTGTCCTATCCTTGGGTACCTTGCTTCCAATGACTAGTAGAAAGGAGAATAATGGAATCTTAACTCTCTGCCTCAATTGAATTGCCAATCCAACTTCAGAATTCTCTATGCTGATGTCCGAGATTTTTTTTTCTTTTCTTTTTCAATCACTTAAGGGTGCAGGTGCCCACTAAGGAGAGACAGAGAGATGGGAGAAAGGAGGAGAAAGCACTTCCAATCCTTTCTCTACTTCTCCATCCTATTGGGATTTGGGTCATGCATACACATGTTCCCTGCATATCTTTCCAGCAGCCAAGGCCAGGATTCAAACCACAGTCAGCCATGTGGGATCTAATTCCTTTAACCATTATGCTAATAGGACCAGTCCTGCCTGAGGTCTTTACTACAACTGCATCATGGTTCAACTTCTTTTTCTGCCTTATCATGCTTCCATTAATCAGTCACAGCATTGATGGGATGGGGAGGTGTGGTGTTATCTGTTAAAGATATTTTGATCAACGGGTCTGAGGAGAAATGTGCACATATCGAAATGGTCTCATTGTAAGTCAAACAATATGACTGAAAGTATATACAAAAAACAAATAATAAATAATGTGAAAAAAAAAGAATTTGTTCCTGATCTGTGCGTTCTAAAAACCAATCAGCAAACCATCTGTGATGGAGTATTTTTCCAACAAAAACAAGGAAACTGATTGACAGAGTAGAAATTGGTAGAATCTGGAACAAGCCGGTGATGTGGTGGTTAAGGCACTAGACTCCCACATTGCTAATCATGGTTTGAGTCCTAGACCTGGTGACTTTCTTTCTCTCTCTCTCTCTTTCTCTCTCCCTGGTGAGCAACTTAAAAAATAATAATAACAAATAAAATTAAATAATCTTCTAACAAATAAATTGATAGAATCTTTTTAATAGTATTAAAAATTTAAATACATGCATGATGAGCTGACAATGTCAGTCCTATGACTTATCTATACAAACACTCTCATATGTACACAAATATATAAAAATAAACATATTTATTTAAAAGTTCATTTTAATACTTTAAAATATTAGAAATAAAATTTAGAAATCCTAATGACTAGCAATAAAGAAAGGTATAAATAAACTATGTATACCATATTATGGAATGCTAGTGACCAAGACAAAATAAAGTCATTTGTATTTACTGACAAGTATTTCTAAAACATAATTGAAAAAGAAAATTTCAGAGCAATAAAGCAATAAAAGTGAAATGACATAATTTCTCAAGGCTACAAATAGAAATACCTCCTAGTGATTATTCTGAGTCTGTTTTTTTTTTTTCTTTTTACCCCTCAATCAAATCTTGATAATTAGTATCTGGTCTAATTCCCAGAAGATTTTCTATTCAGGGAAATATGACATAACCTTAAGGAGAAATAATTTAATAACAAACAGAATAGCTCATGTTTGATTTTTTAATGTTTTATTATCTAATTTTTCAAAAGTTTAATTCTACTATTGTTCTTCTCACAGTGGGAGGGGCTGGCCAAGTATGATTAAAAAAAAAAAAATCATTGTACCATCAGTTCTCAGTGGAGAAAAATTAGTTAATACAGTTAAGGATCAGGTTATGCTAATTTTTCTAACTTGATTCTAAGTTTCCATTATACTATATTTAAGGCTAATATACGGTCATATTTCCAATACCGTTATGTTGATAATTTCATATATACAATTTAAAAATGTATTTTTAAAGAATTATTTTATTTAACATTATTATTATATTACTACTACTATTATTATTATTATTACTATTTAATTTGAGAGAGAGATAGGAGGGAGCAAAGGAAAATGCGAAAACAACAAGCCATCAGGTTCAGGACTTGAATTTCCGTCAGCTATGTGGGAATCCAGCACCCTTTACCACCACGCCACCTCCCAGTCCTTGAAAGTACATTTTTAAAAAGTCATTTTCACCAAAACACTCTTGGGTTACAATAATATAGTTTCAAATGCAATAACAGACCTACTTTTTTCAGGCTTATGATTTACTAGTCAGTATTAATGAGAAATATTAATTATTTTAAAATAGCTCCAAACCAACTTCCCGGTGTGGTGGCTTATTACGTATTTTTTTGTGTTGGTTGTTAAATTAGACTGAAATGACACTGCAGTTATTATTTCTTTTGTCTAATTGACATATGACAACTGTTAAATTTTCAAGTTATTCACAAATTTATGATTTCATTCATTAAAACTGTATTAGTACTAGCTAAGAGATATATGATAGCATGATAAATAGATAGGCAGACAGGTAGACAAAAATATTGGGTCATCTGAAAAGTCATGACGTGTTTTTTCATGTTTTCCTATGCAAAAATGTGTCATGACTTTTCCAACAACCCAATGGATATTCTTCCATTCTGTTATATGTATTATTAAACATTATTTATAAATTCACACTGATGTTTAAATTCTTTTCATCTCCCACTAAAAAATTTTATTGTGGGGACTAGTAAATGGCATAATGGTTACATCACTGGACTCCTAAATGCCAGCTGCGGTTCAAATCCCAAACCCGGGAGCTTAAAACTCGCACTGGGCATTTGTGTATGTGTACCCAAAATCCTGAAAGGAGAATGGAGGAGAAGGGATTGTGGTGTGGCCATTTCCCTGGGGGAATATTTCTCACTTTCTAACTCTCTGTGTCTCTCTACCTCTCTGCCAAGTACACATGCCCTGGAGCAAAAATCTCTCTAAAATTTTGTATTGTGTATTATCTAAAAACTCTATTTGATACTTTACTATTTTCAAAATAAATGTCACAATAAGTTGAAATTAATTGATTAAGAATTATAGTTTCTATGGAGGTCACTCAATAACATATTGATGTATTTTGAAGTTATTCTTAAAATTTTATTCCTATACCGAAGTAGGACTTGAATAACAAAACCTAGAGAGATCTAATTAAAATTCAACAGTAGCAAAATCATAAAATAAACATTAAAAAAATTACACAACAAATAAAAATTAATATCAAATATCAGACTTGATACAATGCTATAACCTAATAATAGAAATATGTAAGTTGTGGTGAGGAGATTTCAGCTTGGAAATGTAAATAGACTGATGGATGTGAGTGGTGAAAACATGTTTATCTGAATGGGATCAATTTATCTATACCTTTGCTCCACTATAGTATATGGGTACATTTAATTCTTTTTTTTTCTTTTTTTTTTTAGAGGTTTTCACTAGAGGGCGCGTGCACTCACCAGAAAGACAGAGAGAGACAGAGAGACAGAAAGCGAGAAACCACTCCCCAGGGGGGATGGCCACACTGCAATCCCTTCTCCTCCATCCTCCTCTCAGGATCTTGGGCATGCACCACTGAGTCTGGGACGCGAACCGCCTGGACTACATGAGAGTCCAGCGACCATAGCCATTACGCTAACTGCTGGTCCCGGTACGTTTAATTCTTAAGAAACTATTTTAAAACATGGCCAAATGCATATTTGCTTTATTCTGTTCACACAAAAACTAATGTATGCTGAAATGTATATAAAATAACAACACAAAATTCTTTTTTTTTCTTTTTAGGAGACTGCCGCAGGGCACGCATGATCACCAAATAGAAACAGAAAGACATAAAGCAAGAAATCACTTCCTGAGGAGACGAACACAGTGGCATCTAATCACATTCACTTTATGTCTAGATGAGGAATCTGAATTATTTTGTAAAAAAAAAAATGAAGTATAAGGGAAAGATTGGT
This sequence comes from Tupaia belangeri chinensis, assembly GCF_000334495.1. Taxonomy (NCBI): domain Eukaryota; kingdom Metazoa; phylum Chordata; class Mammalia; order Scandentia; family Tupaiidae; genus Tupaia; species Tupaia belangeri. The sequence goes on along the minus strand of NW_006198026.1, from coordinate 354,100 downwards.
TTTGGAATTAGGTATACTTAGATCTAAATCCAAGCTCGAATGTATGCCATTGGATGAATGAGTTAATGTTTTTGGTTAAGCACACTTGAAGATCTTTTTTCTCCAACTTGAGCAGAAATTAGAATCATTTGGGGTTATTGAAATACAGATTGCTGGGCTCAAAACCCAAAGTTTCTGATTCATTAGGTTGAGTAAAAATTAAGATAGGCATTTGGAACGTTTCAAGCTGATGTTGGTGCTGTTGGTCTGGAATCACACTGAGGTCTACTGCCCTAGGTCAAGAGCACAGTAGTGTGACAGGGAGTTTATAAAAGCTAAATAATTATTCATTTACAGACTGTCTTACCTATTATTTTGGCAGTAAGGTAGAATAAAATGTTGGATGAATAACACAGTCAAAAAATTCCCAATAATAAAAAAATGGAAAAGTGAAAAGGTAATGAAAAGTAATCTGGTGAATTCTACCTTCTCTGAAGACACTGGCCTATCTACCCGGCCAAGAAGCTTATATAGTCATGTGTCACCTATCAAGGGAAATACTTTCTGAGAAATACATTGTTAGGGAGTTCTGTCACTGTGCAAACATCATAGAGTATACTTAACACAAACCTAGATGGTTCAACCTACTACACACTTAGGCTATATGCTATGGCCTATTATAATCTTATGAGGTCATGGTCATATATGTGGCCTGCCATTGACCATCATGTTATATGGCACATGAATGTATTTTAGCTGCCTCTCGAAGTCAGAGACGAGACCAGGGGCCAAACAGAGGTAAAAGTGAAAACTAAGATGCCTGAATAAAACTAAAAAAAATAAATACACATTCAGTAAAAAGATGGACTAGAAAATAATTTAACTGTAAAGTAAAATCAACAGGAATATGTCCATTTGCCAGATTTTTTGGGAGGAAATAAATAATATATAAATGTCCTAACCTTACTTGATTTAGGGTTTGAATATCTTCTGCCAGTATAGATCAGGAGCTCATGACAAAAGACATAAAGGTAAAATGATTAAGTAAGATATAGAAAATTTTAAGAAAAATGTTACTCTGTCAAAAATATCTACCTTTTTTTTTTTTAACTGTAGAGCACATGCACTCACCAGAGCAAGATAGAAAGCAAGAAATCACCCCCAATCCCTTTTCCTACAGTCTCTTGTAGGGATTTGGGAACATGCATGCAAATACACCTAGAGTCATTTTCATTTTGTCCAAGACTCAAACCATGCTGCTGGCTATACAGGAGCCATTACATTAATCTCTACACCACAGCTGACCCTAAAAATATCTTTCTATCTCTCTTCAAAAAACAAAAAATACTTTTAGAAGTTTCTGGGTACAAACTTGTTTACAAAAATGATTGCTTATTGACAACAAATTTAAAAAAAAATACATGTTAGAAGATGCAATGTATAAAAATACCGAAGTGGCAACAGCAGCAACATGAAATACCTCATACATAGTTGGGAACAAACTTAGGAACAAATATGAAAAACCAATATGAAGAAAAGACTACTAACAAACACAAAGGAAGTCTTGAATGAGAAAGCTCAATATCAGAAAATTCCATCTTCTATAAATTTAAGGTAATACAAATTATAGAGCCAAGAGTGTTTTATCTCACTTGAGGTTGATACTAAAGTATATATGCAGAGAAAATAATACATTTGAATAGTTAAGGCTATCCTTCTTAAAAGAAGTATAATAGATGGAGGTTGGGTAGAGTAACTGGTCTTAATAGACAGTAAATTATTTTTAAAGTTATGATAATTAAAAGAATATATTATTTATAGGATCAGCAGTTGGCGTAATGGCTACGTTGCTGGACTCCCAGTTAGAGTCAGACCCGGTGGCTTATACTCATGTCAGGCGTGTGTGTGTGTGTGTGTGCCCAAGATCCGGAGAGGAGAATGGAAGAGAAGGGATTGCAGTGTGGCCATCCCACCTGATGGATGATTTCTCACTTTATTTCTCTCTGTCTCTCTCTTTCTGGCGAGTGCAGGTGCCCCATAGCAAAAAATCTCCCCCCCCCTAAAAATATATTATTTACATATGAATATATGAATAGATTAATGAAACTTAATAAAATTTTCCAAAATATGCAGCAATAGACACCGTAATTTCAGGGAGTGGAATTTTGTTCCCGCATTTGATGTGTCAAATCCTAACCATCATTATCTGTGCATGTGACCTTTTTTTGCAAATCAGCTCTTAGTAGACATAACTAAGGTAAAGATCAAAATGAGATCTTAGGGTGGGACCTAAATTCAATAAAAATGGCATTATAATATTAAATATGAATACATATCTGAAAAGATTATTATAAATATTGCCCTAGCATATATGTTAATTTATTGTCTAACATCTATCTCCTGTTATTTCTTTACTCTGAGGTGCACTGATAATGTGCTGCTCAAGAGAACCCAGATCCTACATAGCAACTGCAGTTCAACTCCCTATCCAAGCTGAAGCATGCTGGGCATGTGTGCAAGTGCCCAAGATCTAATAGGATGAAGGTTTGGGAAGGAGAGCACAATGTTGCCAGACCCTATGGAGGGTGCTCCTCTTTCTCTTTCTCTTTTTTCTGTTCTCATGTGTACTATCATGAATAAAGAAATAATGATAATAAATGACTTGACTGAAAAAGAATCCTCCAAGAACGAGTTTACTTGTACTTGCTTGGTTTGAATCTGCCCTCTTACTCTTTGCCATTTGAATAGCATATACCTGATGGTGGATTGGAGGAGCCAGAATCCTACCACACAGCTGCTATCACGTCACTCAAATTGTCTCAAAAGACTATTTGTCTTCTGACTTGTAGGTTCCATCTTTGTAGGTCTAGAAGGGATGACTAGAGAATTCCATATGACAATCACTAGTTTGTATTAAACATTTTTAATGTTGAATTGATTTCTTTATCATTATACTGGGTCATTGGAGAAGTCATGACACATTTTTGCATAGAAAAACAGAAAAATACATCATAACTTTCCAATATAATGGCCTTCCTTGTCTTGCTTACAGCTTCAAATTTAAAGTCTATTTTATTGTACATACATATGGTTTCTATTTAGATGGAATAACTTTTGGTTTCTATTTAGGTGAAGTAACATTTTTCTGTCCTTCACTTTCTGTCTATGTGTGTCCTTACAGATGAACTATTTCTTGTAAGCATCATATCATTGGGTCTGTTTTTAAAAAATCTATTTGGTTGCTTTATGCTGTTTATATGGAGAATTTAATCCATTTATGAATAAGGTAATTATAAATAGATAAGGTCTTACTGGTGCCTTCTTGCTTCTCGTTTTCTAGGTTTTTTTTGTTTTTGTTTTGTTTTGTTTTGTTTTGTTTGTAGTTCCCTTCTTTTTCCTCTTAGTATCTTTCTCTGTGGTTAAGTGCCTCAAGCCATGTTTTGATTTCCTGTTTCTTATTTTTGGTGTATCTATCATAAGGTTATGTTTTATGATTACCAAAAGGCTTATAAAAACATCTTGTAATTATGAGTAACATGAAAATACCTGTAGTAAAATGATTCAAAGTAGAGGTAGAAGAATTCCCTATGTCAAGGTCATGGGTAACATTTATCCTAGCATACCAGTCAGGCTTTTTGTAAACCTAAGCTAATTAACTTTTTAAGCACCTGACACCACCTTAATTGCTCAATGGACCTTATATTATATTAGGGATGATGAAAAGCAAAACACGTATGTGTAAACATACATATATATATATACTCAATAGCAATGTGCCAAGAAAAAGAATCCATATTTTCATTTATTCAACTTTTGATATACTCTCATTGTTCCATGTTTTTGGGCATAATATACTCCCCCTCCCTTTATTTATGATAGAGAAAATGTGCTCAACACACAAGAGCAAGAGGGAGAGCAAGAAAAAGATATGAGCACCCTCCATGGCCATAGCCCCTTTCCTCCAGTACTCCAATCCATTGGGTCATGGGCACTGATCCACATCCCTGGTGTGTCTCAGGCCAACTGGGCCAGAGACAAGAACTGCAGTTACATGAGATTTGACTTCCCCTGAAAAGTGCATTATAACTGTGCCACAAAAGCAGCCCCACATACTACACTTTAAACCAGATAGTGGGTCATTTCACCAACAGTGATGTATAATTTGTCTTCTACAAGGAATGTATCTTGTACAAATAGAATGACATTCAACATATTTAACAATTATTATGGAAAAAGAACCAAATTAATCAGAAAAGATACTAGAGAAGGGTCCCGGGTATCCTTTGCTGTGCTATAAATTCCCTCTAAGTTGTGCAGAGTTCATCAGAACATCCAGAAAGGAGTCACAGTGGCCGGTAGCAAAAGGGTCCTTAAGGAGTTGGGACAGGAACTTTGCACCAACCAACAGGAAATTACTTCGGTAGTTAACAGCTGACAAAGGAGAAACGCTTGGTCTCTGCCTTAGTAGTACGAATGCTCCTGATTTACTTAACTGAGCCTTCCTAAAGGTCCTAGGTAATAAATACAATTTGTAATCTTAAAAAATAAAAAGGCACAGAGACCAGCAGTTAGCATAATGGCTCTGTCGCTGGATTCCCATGCAGTTGACCACGATCTGTGTCCTGGACCCACCCGGTGGCTTGAAACTCACACCGGGCACATGTGCATGCATGTCCAAGATCCCAAGAGGAGAATGGAGGAGAAGGGACTGCGGCATGGCCATTCCCCCTGGGGAGAGATTCCTCTTCATCTGTCTCTCTGTCTCTCTCTGTCTGTCTGGCAAGTGCACACACTCTATGGCAAAAACCTCTCCAAAAAAATAAAAAATAAATAAAAAGGCACAGAAAGCTCATTTAAATAATAGAATTTGCAATTTTAATAAGTTGCTACCAATTAATATTTTGTAATTGCATATGGAAAATGTATTCTCTGCATGACCACATCAACATGTTAACAAATATGAGTATCTCAAAAAATGGTTGACAGAATTAAGAGAAACATACATGAATAAAATATCTGTGATCCACAAGATGGCTGTGGTTTGTACTACTCCACAGACAACTAGAAATCCTTCAAGTTTAAAAACCACATCTGAGAGGCCAGCAGGTGTCATGGTGGTTAAGGATGCTGGACTCCCACATGGCTGACCACAGTTTGAGTCCCAGATCTTCTGGCTTCCTTTCTCTTTCTCCCTCTCTCTCTCTCCCTCTCTCTCTCTCTCCCTCCCTCTGTGGTCAAATTGAAATATATGAATAAATAAAGTTAAATAAATAATTCTCTAAATAAAATTATTTATTTAAAAAACCCTCAACTGACACCTTATAGTTGTTTCAAAGAAAATTCAATTTTTTGTGTGTGTTTGTTTTGTCTATTTTACTGAAATCACTCAGATTTTAACATAAAGTCAATAAAGAACTAAGATATGTTTCACTGTTGAATAAATTATAATGCAAATATTCTGCTTGAGGATAACTAAGCTGACAATAATTAGATTTAAATATATGATCTACAAAAGATTTAATAAATTTGACTACTCCATTCATCTTACACAGTTTCATTTTCTGCATTGTGAATTATACGATTGAAAAGTATTATTCTAAGAATAATTAAATATAATACTACTGTAGCTCTTATGAAATATAAAATAGAGATAACATTTTAAAAGAGAAAATAAGAATGTATAAAAAATAAAAGGAACCAAAATTTTACTTAATTACTTAAATAAAAATAAATATAGTAGGTGTCTGGAGAAAGAATAAAGCTATATGTAATCTTTAAGCCTCAACACAATATGCTTAGGAAAGTTTCAGTTTCACTCTGGAATAGCAAAGAATGAATGCCAGTAGGTACAAAATTATACTTTCAAAGAAACTGAAAGTTACTCTGTATTTCTGAAAGTTATTGAAACAGTTTGATTGGGGTGCTACGTCAAAACTATCATATGATCCAGCAATCCCACTTTCATGTATTCATCAGAAAGAAATGAATTAAATACATAAAGAGATATCTACACTCTCACGTTCATGCAACATTATTTATCGTTGCCAACAAGTGAAATCTCCTAAGTGTCTCTCAACAGAAGAAAGGACAAAGAAAATGTGATACAGTCGCTGGAATATTATTCAGCCTTTAAAAAGAGGAAAATGTTATCATTTGTGACAACATGGATGAACCAGGAGAATGTTCAGTGAAATGTGCAAGATGCAGAAAGAAAAATTCTGTGTAATCTCATTTATATGTGGAAACTAAAACATTAAATTATACAAATAGAGTAAACGTTGGTTTGCAGGGACAGCGGAGATAGGGGTGTAAAGACTGGAAGACTGATTAAAGGATATAAAACGTCAGTGAGATAGACAATATAAATCTAAGAAATCTATTACACAACATGGTGACTATAGTTTATATGAATATATTTTTGAAAGCTGCTAAAAGAGCAGACTTGAAGTATTCTCACCACAAAAATATATGTATGTAGTAATACATATTAACTAGCTTGACTTAGCCATTCCACAATGTATACATATCTCAAAGTAGCATGCACATGATACATATATACAATTTAGGGCCCAGCAGTTGGCATAATGGCTATGTCGCTGGAATCTCATGCAGTTGACCATGGTTCGAGTCCCAGACCCGGTAGCTTAAACTCACGCCTGGCATGTGTGTGTGCGTGCCCGAGATCTCGAGAGGAAAATGGAGGAGAAGGGATTGTGGCATGGCCATCCCCCATGGAGGGTGATTTCTTCCTTTCTGTCTCTCTCTCTGTCTTTCTGGTGAGTACACGTGCCCTATAGCAAAAACATCTCCAAATAAATTTTAAAAAATACAATTTTATCTTTCAGTTAATAATTTGAAATAGTTTTAAATTAAAATTAATATTTCTTATGAAATTATATTTTTTTCTTTTTAAAAAAACGTACTTACTCCATGAAAGGGAAAGAAAAACAGGGAAAAATATGCACCCTCAGCAGGGTATTACACTGTATCTACCACCACCTCCATCTTCCCAGTCTTTTCAGCCATCTAGAGACATGGCTCTCAACCAGTGTGCATAGATTGAATAGGTAACAAAACCTTGATCTTCCATATGACTCCCAGCATTGTAGAGCTACACTTGCACCACTGTGATATATCCAATTTGATTTTATAATTTTATATTTTCATTTAACTGTACATCTTTGTAGAGTGACTACATGGTTTTTCAAAGTGTGTTTGCAGTGTGTAATCAAGTCAAGGATATTACTGTATTCTTAGTTAATATCCATATTTGTTAAAGATGGATTTTTTTACTTTAAGTATTTTCTTCAGAATAAAAATAAACTTACAAAATATTAATTTTTATGAACAAAAATTTAATTGTATGTAAATACTTTATTAATTATGTGATTAGTAAATTGTACAGCCTTATCTACACTATATACCTGGGACTCAGAACATTTTTTTCATTCATAACTGCCACCAAAATGCTTTTTGAATAGCTTAATAAATAACAAAATAATATAATAATACATACACCCTAAATTTGGAAGCATTTGAAAAAGATATGATTCACGAAACATTTGTATTAACCTTTCTTCTACAAAACATTGCATTTTGTCATTCTTTAACATATTACCATAAGAAAAAATATAAATAATTGCCTTACAAATCATGTAAACTACAAAAGAAAGTAAATATTTGTATGAATACATATAAATATTAGGGGTACATATAAATATTTACATGGATCTACACAATTTATTTGCATTTTAAGTTAAACTATTCTACTATTGTTTCTATAATTATCTCTGATATTTCTTATTCATATGAAAAATAATATCATTAAATGCTTTATTTTAAAAAATAATATAGGGTTGGGACCAGCAGTTAGTGTAATGGCTAAGTCGCTGGACTCCCATGTAGTCAACCATGCTTCAAGTCTTGGACCCGGTTGCTTAAACTCACGCCGGGAGCATGTGTGTGTGTGCCCAAGATCCCAAGAGGAGAATAGAGGACAAGGGATTGCAGCATGGCCATCCCCTCTGGGGAGTGATTTCTTGCTTTCTATCTCTCTGTCTCTCTCTGTCTTTCTGGTGAGCGCATGCACCCTATAGGGAAAACCGCTCCAAAAAAAATAAAATAATAATAATTAATTAATTTTAAAAGAAATAAATAAATAATATAGGGTCAACCAGGTAGCATAGAAGTTCAGTACTGCAAAAGAAGGCCAAATTCCACATGGCTGACTCTGGTTCAATTCAAGCTCTAGTGGCTTGAAAAAACACCTTTAGGCACTGGAGGGGGATGCTTGTTTTTTCACTTCTCTCTCTCTCTCTCTCTCTCTCTCTCTCTCTGGCAAGCACATGTGCCTCTGGCAATCTAAAAAATCTCATCCATGTCTCATCTAAATGAAGAATGGACTACAGGTGAAAGTCCTTACTATGTATTCAATATATATAATGACATTGTAAATTATATATCCTGAAAACTAACAAACCAGAAAAGTTTTCTAAATAATCAGCAGTCATTTTCTACATGGCCAAAACAAACAAACAAACAAATAATAAGAGGATGTAAAAAAATAAAAGAGTATACTCTAAAAACCTGGTTTCTTGATAGTTCTTAACAATTTTAAGAATCTAGAGGATGAAAAAAAGACATTGCCAATCCTGTGGTGTTCTTCATCAAAAATGATGATGAATATGGTATCATCCTTGATTTGACTGTTGCATACTCCATACGTGCTTTGAAAATCCATGTTGTGCCCAACAAAGATGTACAATTAAATGTAAATAAGAAATTATAAAATAAAATAGAAAAAAAAAAGAGAGAAAGGATTTGGGGAGCTAGAAAAAAGAAAAAAAACATGTGGGAAGCAGGTAGTAGTGCCTTGGTAAAACAACTAGACCCGTGGGAAGGTCCCAGGATTGTGTCTCCAAACTGAACCCATGAGAGGGTCCCAGGATCATGTCTCAGGACCTCTTTTTGAACACGATGTGCACATGTGCAGTACCCACTATCTAGGCTGGCTATCTGGGGGTGGACTGTGGCATGAGGACCTTGTTAGGGGTGCTTCTCTCTCACTCGCTCTCTCTGTCTCCTTAGGGAAGAAACGAATAGGCTCACAAAACAAAGAATCTAGAGCCTTGGGTTTTAAAGTATACTCAGAAACAGAATTAATGTGGGAAGTTGAAATCACATCCTCTATCTAAATGAGGACACCAGAAAAGTCTACATAATTAGTGAAAAGTATACTTTTGCCTAGTGGGTATGAAATATTAATAAAACACTAGAAGCTGTGTGGAAAAATTAAAACATCTACTTTGATAATCTGTAGCTGAAAGTTGGCCCTCGTTTCACTGTTAGATTTGAACAGATTACCTGCCTGTCCCAGGGCACCCCAAGTTAGAAAATTAACAGATATCTTGGGTTGGTAAGGCCCCAAAACACCTGGCCAGGGAAGTGGGGAGAAGAGAAACAAAGCAAAGATTTAATTATTTTCATCATTAACCCTTTTATTAGTAGCTTTATAATTTAAACAAAGGGTGTGGCCTTATTTTTGGTGTTTGGCTACTGAAAGCTTTTAAGGTTCACTTTTTCCTTCTGGCCCACATTTGAGCAGGCTGATAGAAAGCCTAGGAGTTCTCCTCCTTGGCACTTGCAAGATGTTTGAGCCGCTGGGGAGTGCCCCTGACCCAGCCCTCCATTTTAACCACCATAAGGACAAAAAGTCTCATGTTTTCTTTCTTTCTCAAGGAAATTTTAAATTTACTTGGGGGCCATATTCTTCTCCTCAGAAAGACTCATTACATTAGTGATAATCCCCTTTTGATGTATGTATGGTATTCTCAGTCTCAACTATCAAAAATAAATTTTGAGTGGAAGTTCATGAAGTCATACTATGCATTAAATAGAACAAAGTAAATATGGCATGTATTTCATTGTCCCAAACTTAGAGTTGTATCATATACCTGCATTTAAATAGCTTAAACAGTCACACACCCCTTTTCAAGTAGGGATTAATTTAAGCTTCTGAGAGCCTTTAATAGCATGGCATTTTGTCACATAATATGTAATTCGAGGGTCTGCAGACACAAATGTTTTGGGGCCAAGAGGTGGTGTAATGGTTAAGGCACTGGACTAAGGCATAGTTGACAGTGAGTTAAGTCTCAGACCTGGCAGCTTGAAAATCATGCCAAGCACATATGCATGTGTCCCCAAAAACCCAGGAGGAGAATGGAAGAGAAGGGACTGCACTGTGGCTATCTTCTCTGGAGAATGATTTCTCATTTTCCCTCTCACTGACTCTCTGCTCTCTGGAAAGCTCATCTGCCCTATGGCAAAAACCTAAAAAAAATAAAAAATTAAAAAATAAAAAAAGATACATATATTTTACTTATATATCATCTAAATGCAATTATCTCGTGTAAGGCATATTAGAAAACAACAGTGATATGTTTCATTGTTGGACAAGCCACCAATCTGGACTTATTGACAGATGAAATATTAGCCTCCAATATCACTTTGGAAAACATTTTAAAGTATAATTTGGTTATACAAGTTATCTCTTAAAATATGACTGTATCACCAAACCCTTTATAATATACTGTCATGTTTTGAAACATGTTTGTTCTCCAAAGGTTCAAGGTTTTGAATTTGATCTTAGTGGGTGAAAGTCAGATGTCTCTTATATGAAGGGAAGACTTCATTACTTCATGGTGTCCCAGGGTGAGACCACTGAGTATGATAATGTCTTTATGGTGGGGCCTCTTTGTATCAGTTATAAGAGGTAGGTAAGCACAAAGATACCAGAACAACAGACAGAAAGCCACAGTCTTCAACTTTTTATGTTGCCTTTGGACTTTCCAGCCAACCAGAATTTAAAATTATTAATCCCTATTTCATCATAGGTTGCCAGCCTCAGTTTTTTCTGTTAGCAACATAATAATGGACTAAGACATTCAGATAATATTTTCTCAGTGATATGAAGAATAATGCAGCATTATAGAAGATAGTGAGAGGGTATAATCTAATTAAGCTTGCTGGTAAATAAGATAAAATATGAGACCATCTTTGGGCCAGTAGGTGGCATGGAGGTTAAGGTAGCTAGATCCCACATGGATGATTCCACAGTTCAAGTTCTAGACCCAGCAACTTGAAAATCATGCTGGAGACATATACATGCATGTTCACAATCCAAGAGGAGAATGGAAAAGAGATTGTGATGAGGTCATCCTACAGAGGATGATTTCTCTTTCTCCTTCCCTCCCTCAATTCTCTCAATCCTTCTCTCTCTGTCTCTCTCTGTCTCTCTCTCTTCCCTCCCCACCCATCCCCTGGCAGGAAGTTGTCTGTTAGTAAAAACAAACAAAAACAAAAACAAAAACAAAACAAACAAAAACACACACACACAAAAACAGGTCTTCCTACAGGAATGATACCTAAGTGGAAACTTGCTTGACAGGTAGAACTAAGTCAGGCATAAGATGCAGTTAGATGTGGAAAATGAAGACTCTGGGGGAGGACATGCCATATTGGAGAAGTAGGAAAAATACAAATCTGTGTTGCAGAAGTATAGTAAGATGATGTTGTAATTACTGGAGATAGAAGTTACAGTCATTTATACAAAGAGTTCTAAGTATTAATAACCTTAAATTTCATCTTAGGTGCAATTAGAAACACTGTTTCAAGGTATTTCTGTGGTCAGATTTGTATTTCCAATAATGTCAATAAGAAAAGATAGTGACTCAGACAAGGATGACACAAGAAGACAACAGGAAAAATTTTTTAATTGATGGGATATAAGTAGATTAGAAGTGGAAAACTGGAGGAAATGAGTCATCAGGATAGTTTCAAGGTTTTTAAACATAAAATTCTGGGAGATGAAAATGTCCAAATACATCATGGATAAAACCCTAACCAAAAATCAGTTACTAGGAAAGAAAATTTCAGTTTGGGAACAGGAAATATTTACCAGGGACTGTATCAGAGGGAGTGGATAAGGGGAGATGGAGAGAGGGACTCAGGATAAAAGCATTTAACAGACACAAAAAATGGGAAATTATCTGTAGAAGATCATGTGTATGGTAATATCTTTGACTTGATTGATATGCACTTCACGTATGCTTTGAGAAAAACGTATTGCATGCTGTTAAAATGAACAATGATTAAATGTAAATAAATGAATAAACAAATGAACATTTTAGATGCCAGTGGGACATTCAAGTGGAAATGCCAAGAAGCAAGTATAAATGTAGATTTGAGGTTTTAAACAAATGGTTGGCCTGCTGAAAATAATTAGAAAACTGTCAAATTACAGGAAATTTTTTAAGCTACAGGAAGTGGATTCAATCATCTATGAAAAGCTACATGAGAGGAGAACATGACCTTGGCAGCTCTGAGGAACTTCGCTGCCTTTAATGCAGTTAAAAACAGGTCTTCCTACAGGAATGATACCTAAGTGGAAACTTGCTTGACAGGTAGAACTAAGTCAGGCATAAGATGCAGTTAGATGTGGAAAATGAAGACTCTGGGGGAGGACATGCCATATTGGAGAAGTAGGAAAAATACAAATCTGTGTTGCAGAAGTATAGTAAGATGATGTTGTAATTACTGGAGATAGAAGTTACAGTCATTTATACAAAGAGTTCTAAGTATTAATAACCTTAAATTTCATCTTAGGTGCAATTAGAAACACTGTTTCAAGGTATTTCTGTGGTCAGATTTGTATTTCCAATAATGTCAATAAGAAAAGATAGTGACTCAGACAAGGATGACACAAGAAGACAACAGGAAAAATTTTTTAATTGATGGGATATAAGTAGATTAGAAGTGGAAAACTGGAGGAAATGAGTCATCAGGATAGTTTCAAGGTTTTTAAACATAAAATTCTGGGAGATGAAAATGTCCAAATACATCATGGATAAAACCCTAACCAAAAATCAGTTACTAGGAAAGAAAATTTCAGTTTGGGAACAGGAAATATTTACCAGGGACTGTATCAGAGGGAGTGGATAAGGGGAGATGGAGAGAGGGACTCAGGATAAAAGCATTTAACAGACACAAAAAATGGGAAATTATCTGTAGAAGATCATGTGTATGGTAATATCTTTGACTTGATTGATATGCACTTCACGTATGCTTTGAGAAAAACGTATTGCATGCTGTTAAAATGAACAATGATTAAATGTAAATAAATGAATAAACAAATGAACATTTTAGATGCCAGTGGGACATTCAAGTGGAAATGCCAAGAAGCAAGTATAAATGTAGATTTGAGGTTTTAAACAAATGGTTGGCCTGCTGAAAATAATTAGAAAACTGTCAAATTACAGGAAATTTTTTAAGCTACAGGAAGTGGATTCAATCATCTATGAAAAGCTACATGAGAGGAGAACATGACCTTGGCAGCTCTGAGGAACTTCGCTGCCTTTAATGCAGTTATCTAAAGGAGTCTGCACAGCGTTTACAAGTTCAAGTCTTGTACTTCCAGTCACACTCATACCGCGAATTCTTATCTCACAAGTGCCAGTGTGTTGCCTGCTCATGAATCACAGTAAAACAGACCCCAAAGTTAGATTTTTCTGATAGAGAAAGCAGGGACTTTCATACTGGCAGGGAAGATTCAGTGGGAGAAGAGGTAATAACACCCGGTTTGTGACCTGAGAGCAGAGGCCCCATATCAGGACGGAGCACAGACAGCATAAAGTTGAAGGAATAATGACATGTCTTAATTATGAGTGTGTCACATTTGCATTTTGTTACTTTCTGAAACTAGGAAAAGTTAAGTCACTTTAATTTTTTCATATTTCCACAAGTCTGAAAACGTTCATTCAAACTATGTATTTCCTACAGTCTTCAACATGTCTATATGCATAGTAGCATTTCTACAATGTTCACTATTCTGTAAGAATCTCCAGGAAATGCAGAAATTATTTTAAAATTCTATGAATCCAGCAAAGTCTTCCTAGAGACAAGTAAAAGGGTGAAATATAGTAGGTAAAGATACTTCTGCCAAATGATTTGGCCTTGATTTCCACTGAAAGCATATGCAAATATGCTGAATACTGACAGGGTGGAATATTTGAGGCCAAACCATTCCTGAACTAAAATCAGTTCAATTATTCTAAGGCTTATTGTGCAATTTATGGATTGTCAACCCTGATCCATTTCTTTTTTTGTCCTAATCCTTGTTGCCAATTTTTTACTTACTATAATTCTTCCAGTATAATGATCCAGGGAAAAATTAAAAAAAAAAAAGAGAAATCTGAATGAAATACAGCTATTTGTGTAAAACTGTCTTGAGTAGGAAAAAATGTTTGGTAGGGTAAAAGGGTGAACGTATTTGGTAAAACTAAATTGAGGAATTACATGTGGATTTAAACTGCATATGTTTCTGATTATTTTAGATAACTCAGTTTAAATGACTTTTGGCTGTTTGCTGAGCTCCTTTTATGTTTTTATTCTTCCTTTAACATTGTTTTCCCAAACACAAAGCATAAGAAGCTTAAAAGACAAAACAGATATAATTATAGTTTCTGTGGCTGAAGCAACAGATGGGGATCCTGAAACTATAGTCATTCTGAATATCTCTAACAAATACACACACAAATGCAAGACATTCACATGCACGTGCTCACACACACACATACCTGTATACACACACATGTATACGCAAACATACAGAGACATACATACATATATACCATCCACTAAGAAAGTCCTTAGGCTGTTTCTGTGGAACTCTAGGACTGGATGTACTATACAACTGCTATGAATCATCAAAGATTATATCATGAAACATAAATTTTTAAACATTGGAATAAAGTATATGGTATAAACATATATAAAACGAATGAGTATAAGAGCAAACCTTTAAAACACTCATGAAAAATGCACATTATGAAAAAAGTTATGCATGGATGGCAAAATATTCTGCACTAAACTCTTAATTCCAGTTTTCCTACAAACTAAATAATTCTCATTGGGCGAACAGAATTCATAGTAGTTATGTCACTGGACACACACATAGCTGACTGTAGTTCGAGTCCCAGACCTAGTAACTTGAAACTCATGCTGGGCATGAGTGCATGTGTGCACAATATCCCAGAAAAAGAATGGAGGAGAAGAGATTGTGGCCTGGCCATCACCTCTGGGGAGTTATCTCTCACTTTCTCTCCCATTGCTTGTCTGTCTCTCTCTCTCTCCTGTGACCTCACACTGCCTAAGGCAAATATCTCTAAAAAGAACAAAAATTCTCAAAATCAACTAAAGTACAATATGTTCTTCTTAATAAAATAATATTTATAATTGTTTCATAAATAAATGGATAGAAATGGCAATTATTGTTTATACAAATTCCTAATATTAGTCTTCCATTATATACTTGATTGCATGTTAGGATAGACATCTACAAGTAGGCCGGCTATGGCCAGAGACAGACATGTGCTACTGCTTTATTGAGCAACCCAGGATTGATAACAAAACAAGACAGACACTTCTCCCCTACCAGTTAGATATGATTGAGAGGGAGGTCACAGAGGAACACTCTTGGCTATCTCACTCCTAAACTTAATAATCCACTTTGTTAGAAAGCACTGTGACTTAACAAGCCTTAGTACCTTCAACAAAATTCTCATTACTCTCTTTATGTTTAAACAGATTTTTCAAGTACTAACACCAAACTATAAATAGCTTATTAACTTTCTGTAACAAGATATTTTGGTTGCACTGGAACCAGCAGATGGCACAATGGCTACGTTACTGGACTCTCATGGAGTCAACCAAGGTTCAAGTCCTGGACCCAGTGTCTTAAACTCATGCCTGGCATGTGTGCATGCATGCTCAAGATCTCGAGAGAAGAATGGAGGATACGGGATTGTGGTGTGGCCATACTCCCTGGGAGTGATTTCTCGCTTCCTGTCTCTCTGTCTCTGTCTTTCTGGAGCACACACGCGCCCTATAGCAAAAAATAAATAAATAAATAAATCTAAAAAAAAAAGATATTTTGGTTGTAAATAAGAAAACACTCAGATGAAAGTAGTTTTTAAAAAATAAAAATTCACTGGGGACAGACAGTGACATAATGGTTAAAGCCACTGCTCTACAAGGGAAAGCTCTAGGTCTAAAGTCAATCCCTTTTCCTCCATTTCTCCCTCCTTTTGGGATTTTTGGGCACACATACCCAACATGGTTTTCAAGCTGCCACATCCAGTGCTTCAATTGTTCAGTTGGCCATGAGGAATCCAGGCACCTTAACCACTGCACCATAGCTTGTCTCTCATTTTAGTATTTCTCTTTTTTTAAGATTTTTTAAAATTTAGCTTAATTTAATTTAATGCATTTGTTTATTTGACCCAAGGGAGAGAGAGAAAAAGAAAATGAGAAAGCAAGCCGACAGGACTGGGACATGAACTGTAATCAGCCAAGTGGGAGTCCAGCACCCCCAACCATCACACCACCTGCTGGCCCCGTCTTTTTAGTATTTCTATTACATATATGTTACACCTTTTATAATTGTTCTTTCTTAGAATTGTAATCTTTCTGCCTATACTGCACATCTGTTCCTACATGTTACTGACTACCCACTAGAGACCTTGGCATTTTACTCATAGTTACTTTAAATTCCTATCTGATCATTCCAATATCCCTACTATATATGCATCAGGTTTTAATGCTTTGCTTGTTTTTTGATTTGTTTTGTTTTGTTTTTCCCCCCTTTTAAAACTGTGTTTTTTGGAGCCACCAGGTGATGTACTGGTTAAGATGCTGGGTTTCCATGAGGCTGACTGGGGTTCAAATCTTAGACCTGGCAGCTTGAAACTCAGACCAGGTGCACATGCATGCCCAAAATCCCTAGAGAATGAAGAAGAAGGGATTGCAATGTGGCCAATCCCATCCCCACCCCAGGTGGAGTGATTTCTCATTTCCTGTCTCTCTGGCAAATACACATGCTCGGTAGCAAAAATATCTCAAGAAAAGAAGTGGTTTGTTTTTGTTTTTGTTTTTTCAGCCAGCCAATGGTGTGGTGGTTAAGGTGGTTGGATCTCACATGGCCAACTGGGTAGTTTGAGAGTCCTGGACCTGACAGCTTGAAAAACACCATGCAATGTGTGTGTGTTCATGCCCAAAATCCCAAGTGCAGAATGGAGAACAGGTTGTGGCATGGTCATCCTCCCTAGAGGATGATTTATCACTTTCCCTTTCTTTGTCTTTCTCTCTGTCTTTCTCGTTAGTGAACACGCGCCCCATAGCAAAATTTTAAAAAACAAACCAAAAGTAAGTGGGTTTTTTTTTTTGCCTTTTTGTGTGTTTTGTAATTTCATCTTAATAGTCACACATGACATCATGTACATAGGCCTATAGTAATGTTGGAGGAAGATATGAGGGGAGAGGAAGCATTCTATTGTACAATGAGCACTGAGCATGTCTAAATCTTTTAGTGAACCTGTCTCTCTAGATTGTGAACTTCACATACACTTTCCGCGTCTCCCATTCCTTAGTTAGAATGTGGTAGCTCAAGGTGATTGGTGTTGAGTATTTTCTTCCCTCTAAATAAAAAATTAGAGTTGGCTATTTTCCCTCTGGGTCAGTAAGCCTCTAAGAAAACTCCACTAGATTAGCTCTGATTAACTAGCTGCTTCTGACACGGGGGTGGGGGAGGGCTGTTTACAAAGAACAAAATTTTATGGCTTATTTCAAATGGCTCCCTTTTCCTCTCTTGCATCCAGCATAGCGAAATTGTCTGGAATATTCATTGTGAGAACCTAACACGCTCCCACAGGCAAAAGTCAAGTGTGGAAGCCCCAGTGACTGGGTCTCTCTTGTTTTATAGTCTCTCAAAATTGTCCACACTTAATATTAGGCAGTTGGTCCTAGTTCAGGTTTCCATACATGGCACTGGCTTCTGCAGAGGTTTGTGTGCATAGGTTTCTACATCAGCAAGTTGCAATTCTTTGCATTTTCTACAGGCATCTCCAGTCTGGTGCTGCAGGAATTCACCCTGCAATCCCACCGTTCTGACATTTATTCCAGATTTTCACTTATTAGGCTGCACTCACGATGTTCAGCTTCTTTTATGCTATTGAAAACCAAAAGTCTTAGGGCAGCCTGTGACATAGTAGGTAAAGTGGCTGCCTCCCACGTGGCTGTGTAGTTGAGTCCAGGACCAGAGGCCTGAGAATCAGAATGGGTGCATGTGTGTACAAGCACAAAATCCTGTGGGGAGAGAGACATGGAGGAAAATCCTGTGGGGAGAGAGACATGTGGTATGACCATTCTCCACTTTCCCCCTCTCTCTACCACCCTCTCCAGTGAGCAGCAAAGAAAAAAAAACAAAGTTTTTTTCTATTTTGAATTTTTTTATTGCTGTTTTAGTGATGTTTTGGGAAGGAGGAGGAAAAAAAAATCATGGGATTAATATGCCAGTTTAAAATGTCAAGGGGCATTTAATATTATATAGGCAAAATGGTACAAAACTTTAAAAAACAACAAATATGTGCAAATATGATTCTATGTTGCTTAGACTATCACCTTCAACTCCACACCAATAACTTCGATGATAATGCTACTGACGTTTGCTTAGAATAATCAGTGATTTATGCTGGGCTACTGAGGTAAAATAAGTTATTGTTCATTAACTAGCAAAACTATGGGATTAGACAGGCTGACAAAACAATTTCGTGCTGATAAATTGTTGTGTACTTATATGCAAGGCTGGCATAAATAATCTCATTTCTTCAAGGTGCAAACAATAGATAGCAGGAGACCATTAGGTGTCATGCCAGCCAAGGACCAGGAGCTGAGAGCAGTATCCTCAGGGCTTCGCGCATGAGAATCATTCATTTCTATTTTCTAGTGTGTGAGCTCACTGCTGAAAAGTCTAAAGTCCAGTTATGATCATTTTCAAGGATGAAACAGTCATTGTTGAAAGAGAAAGTCTAGTTTTCTTCTGCTATTATTTAGAAAAAGAATTTATTAGGTCATCAGGAAAGTCATGAGGTAATTTTTTGTTTCTCTATGCAAAAATGCGTCACGACTTTCCCAATGACCCAATATGTTGATAAGATTAATACATTTTCCTTAAATTAAAACATGAAACCAGAGTGACAATCATTTTGAGAATATGTTCATCTTTTTTTTTTAACTGTTTCACCCTAATTTTAAAATGGATTATATAAATGACAAATTAATACCTTTCAAGCTCAATAATTTTATTTCAGAGATTTTTCTATAGGGTGCGTGTGCTCGCCAGAAAGACGAGAGACAGAGAGACAGAAAGCGAGAAATCATCCCCCAGAGGGGATGGCCATACTGCAATCCCTTCTCCTCCATTCTCCTCTCAGGATCTTGGACACGCATGCACATGCGCCTGGCATGAGTTTAAGCTACTGGGTCCGGGACTCGAACCGTGGTCGACTACATTAGAGTTCAGCAACATAGCCATTACGCTAACTGCTGGACCCAAGCTCAATATTTTAAAAAGCACATTTAAGTATCTCTTCCATATTGAGAGATATGCTTATAGTTTAAAAAATAAAATATGTTAAACATAAAGTTATTTTAACTGTGCTCAAAAAAGCTAATAAATATAGTACAAATAATTTTCCATATATTAATATGCCCTCTATCAGAGAGTAAAATGTGACTTTTGGACTTCATCATTAATTAGAAATTGCATATAGTATCTATTGCAGATTAGATTTAAAGGAAATTTTACTTAACATTGAATATAAAAGGTACCCTTAATGTAAATTTCATCTTGGAAATTTTTTTTTTTATTATTTGAAACATACTGATAAAAATATTTCAGTTGACAATACAAAGTTCCAATTTATTTCTAAGTCCTTTGATGCAAAAAAGATGAAACATCTGGGTGGATATGGAATACAGAGCTCTGGATGTTGCACCCACTGAGTTTCATATTGAGATTTATGGGCTGTGTCTTGATTCTGTTGGAAGACTGAACTCTATTCCAGTATTCTAGTCTATGATTAATTCCTCATATATGTGCTACAGCTTACTTTCTTCCCACAATTTCCAAATCTCCCTGATAGGTTCCATTGTTGTTAGGTAAGTTATTCTTTGTTCTTTTAACTGTTGCCGTCTACTTCTGTTCAAATGACAGTATGCTTCAGTTTATTTAAAGTGCGACCAAAATAAAATGTATCACATAATGACTGAAGATGTCCAACAGTGAATGCCTAGTTTACACATGACCTTTCACATAAAGTGAACTTGTGGTTTTCACAATTCTTTAATGCCTTGATGCTTTAAAAATCCTGACAATAGATTAATATAAAAAGAGACAATATAAAATTAAAATCAGGTTATTGCACGGCTTGAATAATTGTGATGGACTAGAGATACTTGTCTACTACATATTGTATGTTAGTAATCCATTTAGTGACCATAGATAGTTATTTCATGAATCCACATATTACCCCTCTGTAAAAATCACACACACAGGACTCCATGTGGATTTATCAGTTTTGTCTGATAAAATCACATAGGGAAAATGAAATTTTATTAGGTTTATTGGAAGTCTCATAAGGTTTTGTTTACTTCATCGGTTCAAGAAATATGTCATTTTTAATTGCAAATTTATACAAACCCTAAGAAGTATATACATCAATAACATGACAAAAATAAGAAGGAAATTCTTGGGATACATAACAAAAGGGTGTGCTTTCACACTTTAGCAAATCATGAGGTAAAATGGCTCTGACATTTCAGGTTCATAACATGAGTGATTTACTCTCTCATTCATTTTGAAGATTTTTTTCTTGAGGTAGATAAAAAATTGATTTTATTCTTCAGTGTCTTTTCATCATTAAATAGTTTTATATATGTATTCAATTATATATATATATATACACACACAGTGTGTACACCATACACACGCATATATATATATATATATACACACACACACACACACACATATATATATACACTATATATATATATACACACACATATAAATGTGCATATACATATATACATGGATAAAACTGCTAAAAATCTTTTGGGGGAAGAGAGCAATATAAAAATCTGTTCATGACTAACCATTTATCAAAATTGTGTTTCTGTTTAATCTTCCAAAAATAGAACAGCTTCTCAGCTTACATAAATCAGTCATAAAAATTATTTTGCTTTACTTTTCTTACTGATTTTTAAAGAAAAATATATTCCTTGGAAATCAAGGGGCTGGGATATAAAAAATTCGGAATTGAAAAGTAGAGTTGTTTTTTTTTTTTTAAATCTAATTTACTACATAATTTTTAAAATTAGCTCCCTTGCAAGCTCTGAGTATTACATTCCACCTGCTTCTTTCGTAAAATATATTACTGGATTCCCTTGTTAGTGAGAATAAAGAAATTCATAAATGCTATAAATTTAACAGTTATATATTGACCCACTATTATCTTTGAAGCATTATAATTGATGAATGAGTGGAGGCAGTGAGGGCATAAAATTAATATAACATTATCATTGCTCTTCATTTCAGGTAATGAAATAAATGAGATAAAAAAATTTAGCATTTTAATAAACTTGGTATAACAATGTATAGTGTTCCTTTTTGCAGAATGTGTCTTTGATACTTGAAACTCAATTATGTACTTATGTATTTATACATAGAAATATAATATTTATGGAAAAATATACTCTCAAACTGTTGACAATGTTTGCCCCTAGGCTAAAGAAACACCTACTTTTCATTAGGTTTCTCCTTTGTTCTGTTTGAATGTATTGTATTCATGGTATGTACAATATTACTTGTCTTTTTTCATACAGTATACTTTAAAAAAGACTCAATCATGTGAAACAAGTGGATAGAGAGGAATTATCAATCAAGCAACTCTTTTTTTCTATTACTACAGATTAATTACTTTGCCTATTATATAACTTCGTATAAATATTATCATAGAGTCTTTATTAGTCTTGCCTTATTTCAATCCACATAAGGTTTTTGAGATTCTTTATTTTGTTACATGCATCCGTAGTGTATTCCTCTGTAATGTCATGTCATATTCTACAGAATGAATATACTTCTGTTTTACCCATTCCTTCACCAGTTGATGGACATATGTGCTGTTTCTAGTTTGAGTGTTATGAACAAATTGCCACAAACATGGACAAATTATTGTGCAGTCACACATTTCTATTTCTCTTAGTTAAACACCTAGAAGTTGGACTGCATGATAAATGTATTTAAAATTTTATGGGAAACTAGTTTCTAAAGTCACACCCATTTGCATTTTGTATGAGAATTCCATTTGCTCCACATTCTCACCAATTCCTGGTATTGTCAATCATTTCAATTTTATCTTTCTAAATGGGTACAGAATAATGTAGCATTGCACTTCATTTTGAAGTTCCTTGATGACTGAAGATACTAAGCATTTTTAGCTTATTTTGTTCATTTGTCTTCTAACTAAGTTTGTAAGAGGTTTTTGTGCATAAAATTGTGATAAGTACTTGGTCAGAAAAAGGAATAGAAGTATTCTCTCATTATTTGGACTTTTTAAAAAATGTATTTGTTTAGAGAGAGAGAGTGCACGCTCCTTCTTCACATCACAATCCTTACCCCAGCCCTGAAACTATGCAGAATTAAAAGCATGTCTACAGACACACCAAGCATGCTGAGGTAGACCTGGGACCCAAACCCAGAGCCTTTCAAGCACTGTGCAGCAGCACGGCTACTGCTTCTGCCAATGCAGCTAGACCTACTTCTTCATTTCTCAATGTTGCCATTTAAGAGGAATGTTTATGTAACCTAAAATATTGATTTTTTTCTTTTTAACTTGCATTTTCCTCCCCTAAAAATCATGTGCTGACACCAAGTTTACAAGTAATTTATTTCATGTTTTTATCTATAATGTTATAGTTTTAATTTGTATTTATTTCTACATTTCATTTTGAGTTAATTTTTTATATGGGATTAGGTAGAGGCCAAACTTCTTTTTCCATATGGATGCCCAGGTGTTCTAGTTCAACTTGTGGAAAACGCAATCTCCCTGCTTTGAATTACCCTGGCATTGTTGTTAAGAACAATGAAATGGGGACCAGCAGTTGGCATAATGGCTGTTGCTGGACTCCCATGTTATCAACCATGGTTTGAGTCCTGGACCCTGTGGCTTAAACTCATGCCAGGCATTTGTGTGTGTGTGACCAAGATCTCAAGGGGAAAATGGAAGAGAAGGGATTGTAGTGTGGCCATTCCTCCTGGGGGGTAATTTCTTGCCTTCTATCTCTCTGTCTTTCTGGAGAGCGCACACACCCTATAGCAAAAACCTTTCCAAAATAAAGACAATAAAATGTAGTCCACTGTTTATGCCAATATACCAATATAACAACGTATTTAATTCTACTATCATTATATTATATTGAAAAGAGGTAGTATAAGACTTCTAACTTTATTCTATGTTGAAATTATTTTGGCTATTTTGAACACTATACATCTTGTGTACATACAGAATCAGCTATGTAGACAATCATGTCAACTATGATTAGAAAGATTCATTTCTTCATTTACAAACTATATTTCTTTCATTTCATTGCTTGCCTTCTTGCACTGACTAGGCATTTCGGTGCAATATTGAATACATGTAATAGAGCAATATTTTACATTTTTCCCTGATTTTACAAGTTAACATTTCAGTCTTTTACTATCAAATATGATATTTGTGTCTTGCAAGAAATTAATAAATTTCACCTAAATTTTATCATTTGATAAACAGTTTATAACATCACCTATTATATTTTCAGTGTCTGCAGGGTCACAGGGTCCACAGTAACACTTCTTCACCGTGGCTGATTTTTTTTTTCTCCCACAATCACAGTTATTGACCATTGTAATGAGTGTGAAAACAGCTGTTTCTGAGAGTTGTCAGATTTTCTACTTATTTATTCCAGGAAGGCAGGACTGGTACACATTACTCCATAATGTCAGATTAAAGTCTACAGGAAGGTTTTCAATTAGGTACTCACCTGCTTTAATAAATAGACTAATTCTGATTTTCCATGTCATATTGTTTCAATTTTGATATTTTTGTATATATATGGCATTCCCTGAGAGTCTTCCTATTACTCTAGGATCTGTAATGCTGCTGCCTCAGTTATTACCACATCGTTGCTTGGTGTCTTCTCCTTTGTCATTAGTCTAGCTACAGGATTGTATGTTTAATTCTACTCTTCAATCACATAAAATTTCCAAAAATGTTTTATCTATGATTTATTTTTTTGAATTACAAAAATATTTTGCATAACAAAAGGTATCATAAGGTTTGTTGTTCATGCTTATCTTTATTATTTCCTACCTTCTACTTAATGGTTTTCTTAAAAAACAAGTATTTAATTTTATTTATTATTAATTTGAATTTGCTATAAGGCAAGTGTGCTCACTAGAGAGAAGCAGAGAGAGCGAGAGAGAGAGAGACAAGGAAAGCGAAAAAGCAAGCCACCAGGTCCAGAGTTCAAATCATGGTCAGCCATGTAAAAGTCCAAGCCATGTAAGAGTCCAGCACTCCAACCACTTTGCCACAGCTAGTCTAACAGGTTTAATTTGCTTTTTCCTATACTTTTAAAAAAAATTTTCTTATTTTTCTTTTTACATTCAATTACTATACATATTTATAGCATACAAAATAACTTTTACCAGTATGGATACACTATATTAGTCCACTCATATATATATTACCATACACATTATCATCAACCGATAATTTTCCATTTTTGTGACTGTGAAATGTTTTGCTTCATTTTTCCCCTTGATTCCCACACTCTACAGCTTTTTAATTTGGAAAATTAATTCATTAATTCTAAATAAATTATTTATTTTTCGAGAGGTTTTTGCCCATGAGAAGGGATGCAAGAGAAGGGATTGTGGCATGGCCATCCCTCCTGGGGTGTGATATCTTGCTTTCTGTTGTGGGGACACGTTTAAGAGAGAGAGTCTGAGGTGTGGGGACACGCGCTGAGCAAACACCACATGCGCTTTTGGGGTTTGGCAGATCTTTGTAACTTGTCTTTCCCTGACCTTGGCTGCAGACAGAGCAAGGGTGGAAATTACTAGGGGTGTTCCAACAGACACATCTGATGGACTTCAAGAAACATCTTGACCCCAAATAGTAAAATCCAATCCCTGCTCTGCATCTGAAAGGTTCTTTAGACTTCTCTGGGTGTGGTGGTGCTCTCCTTATGGAGAAGTTCTTTAGCTCCTTCCCCACACCTAACAGCTAGTTCTCTGCATTAGAAAGGAAGATGAGATTTACTCTAGATGGGATTACCACCAAGGGATACACCTTGCCCCTGGTATGACTAATCTCTTATAGATTTGTTAACTGCTTCTCATTGTCTGTAACCTGGCAACTAATCCATGAAGTGTCATGAAACATACATGTGTAATGTCTCCTTGTACTATAAATAAAGACGTCCAGTTCATCTGGGCGGCACAAGTTGCTTGGGCTACCTAGGTTCAGGCTGCCTGTGTCCATTTCTACTCTATCCCTTTGTCTCATTCTTTCCAATTCCCCGGTCCTGGCAAGATGGAGGGCTTTCTCTTTCTCATCCTCTTTCTCTTCCTCACCAGCAGCCCTCTGATCATGATTCAGCCAGACCCAAGCCCTGGGGCGGACACCAACAGATTTATTTTTTGAGAGGTTTTTGCCCATGAGAAGGGATGCAAGAGAAGGGATTGTGGCATGGCCATCCCTCTTGGGGTGTGATTTCTTGCTTTCTGTATCTCTGTCTCTCTGATGAGCACATGTGCCTTGAAGTAAAAATATCTTTTAAAAAATTAATAAAAGTATAACTAAATAAAATACAGCTATAACTAAAGAAAATACAGCTATGATCAATGATCAAAATCATGAATTGAGAATATCAATAAAGAAAAAAAAATTAGCCAATTTCCTAATACAGAAAAAGAAAAACTTCATTATAGGGATCAAGAGATGTCAGACTGCAGAAGAATCAAGGAACTAAAAATATATCAATATATATTATGCAATCTAAACAAAGAGAAAAAAGAAGAAAAAAATGAACTAAGTCTCAGAAAAATGTAGAACACCATTAGGCACAATAATATATACATATTGGAAGAAGAAAACTATAAGGATAAATAAGAAAGAAAAGAAGCAGAGAAAAATGCCAACATTGCAAAAATGAAAATGATTATAAAGGAATAATTTAACAATAGTATGCCAGCTGAATAAAAAATCTACATGAAATAAAAAAATGACTGGGCCATCCATTGGTATGGTGACTAGAGTGATTGAATCCAGCATGCCTGACTGTGAAGGGCTAGTCCTAGACGTCGTAGTTTGAAACACACACCAGGTGCATATGTGTCACGTCCAAATCCCAAAAGGAGGGCATAATGGAGAAGAGATTGTGACTTAATCGTCTACTATGGGCGTTGCTTTCTCGCTTTCCCTCTGTTTCTCTCTGGTAATTGCATGTGCCCTTTGGCAAATATTTAAAAAACGATAAGTAAAAAATTCAAAAATAAATACCACTGGAATAGAAATTCTATATCTATGAATATTACTTGGATTAGACAATGAAGTTTCAAATAGAACACCAAAAACAAAATAAATAAGAAAGAAAAATTGAACTTTATGTTACAACCTTTTGTTCTTCAAAGGACATCAGTAATAAAATGAAAAAGTTATGTATTTGCAGAAAAAAATTTCCAAGTAATATTTGATAAGGTACTTGTATCTGAAAATATATAAAGAACTTTTTACAATACAATAATAAAAGCATAAATTAAAAAATACAGAAGAAATCCAAAACACCAGTCAACCAAATGTTGGCAAGGATGTGAAGCAACAAACTCTGGTTCATTGCTGGTGGAAATACAATGTAACACAGACTCTTTGAAAGAGAGCTTTGTAGCTTATTGTAAAGCTAAACAATCGTACCATATAATGCAGCAAACATACTCCTGAGCTGGAAAATTATGCTGATAGCAAAACTTGAAAATAAATCTTAGTAGCAGTTGTGTTTATAAATGCTAATACTTGTAAGCGCCCAAGATATCCTCCAAGAGTTGAAAATAAAAACTATGGGACATTAATACAATGAAAGCTTATTCAGCAATGAAAAGAAATGAGCTATCACCCTACCAAAAAGAAACCATGGAGGAACCAAATGAAAATTGTTAAGTGAAAAAAGCCAATCTAGAAAAGGTACACACTATATGATTTCAACTATATAATACTCTGGAAAAGGTAAAATTATAGAGACAATCAAAAAATGAATGGCTGCCAGGATTCTCCGGAAGAATGAGCAAAGGATGATACACAGAGCACAATATTTTTAAGGAAGTGAAACGATTCAGTTTGATACTATTTCTTTTTTTCCTTTCCTCATTTTTTTGAGAGATTTTTTGCTATACCCACTTGTGCTAGCCAGAGAGACCAAGACAGACAGAGAGAAAGCAAGCAAGAAATCATTCCACAGGTGGGATAGCCATGCCACAATCTCTTCTCCAGTCACCGCTCAGAGTTTTGGACATGCATGCACATGCACCCACCATGAGTTGCAAGCTACTGGGTCCAGGATTTACACTGTGGTCAGCTATGTGGGCATCCAGTGACATAACCATTATGCCTTCCACTGGTCCCAAGTGTGATACTATTTACAACGGTGTATATTTGGCATTATGCATTTGGCAAAACACATAGACTGTATAACATAAAGAGAGAACCCTAATGGAAAAAATGGACACTAGTTAATAATAATACATCAGCTGTAATGCATGCAGAACACCAATGCAAGATGTTGATAACAGGAAAACTACAGGTGGTTGGGAAAAGTACATAGGAATTCTCTGTTCTTTCTGTTCTATTTTTCTGTAAACCTAAGCAGCTCTTAAAATCAAATTTCTTAATCAAAGAAGATAAGTAACTTTTTACATTGAACAAGGATTTGAACAGACATTTCTTGAAGGGAAATATGTAAATGACCAATATGCATGTGAATATACGTTCAACATCACCATTAAGGAAGAATTCATTACAAGATACCTCTCCTCTTGCAAACTAGAATAGCTATAATAATAAAGACAGACAACAACAGGTGCTGACAAAGATGTGTAGAATTTTCACCCCTAATTCACTGCTGGTGAGAATATAAGATAGTGCAGGAATTTGGAAAGCAGTTTTGCAGCTCCTTTAAAATGTTAAATATAGTACCCTCATATGGCCCAAAAATTCCACTCCTAGGAATCTACCCAAGAGAAATAAAAACATATCCACAGAAATACTAGTGTGTAAATTCTCATAACATTTGTTGATAATAACCCCAAACTGGAAACAACCTCATGCCTTTCAACTGAACAGATAAATACAATGTGCCATATCCTTAAAATGCAACACTATCCAGCCACAGAAAAGAACAAAAGAATAATATATAATATAACATTATGCTAAATGAAAAAAGTCAGTCATAAAGACCACATATCTTATAATTTTATTTTCATGAAATGTCCAGCAAAAGAAAATCTACAGCAAAAAGAAATTGAGTTGTCGGGAACTAGAAGTAATGACTTAATGGAGATAACAAATGACTCAATGCATACAATACATGACTTAGTGGAAGAAATACCAAACAATACATGACTTAGTAGTTTGGAATTTATTTTTGAGGTAAGATAACGGTCTAAATTTCATTATGAGAATGGTTCACAACTTTGTGAATATATCAAACACTTTGAACTGCACCCAGATGTTAAAATTTTTAGAGTGTGTTCCTATAAAATAAGGAGAGAAGTGGTCCCATCTACCACAGCAGATTAGGAGGAAAAGTAAATCAAGGGATAAAATGTTCATGCATGCAAACGCCCACTAACCTTATGGATTTTCTGAGGCTAACAATTGGGTGCTTTACATCTTTAGGAATCACAGTTGATAAAAAAAATAGTGAATTTCTGACAAATCTGCCGACTGACTGAATGGCAATAAATCTGTAAGAACATTTGAAAATAGACATAGTGTCCACAAGGGTTTTCTGTTTTTTTTTTTTTTTTTTTTTTAATGGGAGTCATCACCAGCATCCACAACACAACAGATCAAAAGAGTGCTTTAAACCTCAGAGAAGCCAGTCTCAACATAAAATAGAAAATATGCACAATTGTCTCACATCAAGTTATTTATGATACTATGATACTATAAGAAAAAAGTGATAGGTCTCACTTACGAAACTTGTCTATTACACTAAGAGTCTAAGTGCAGATAAGCTTTTATTTGAGATTTCTATTTCATTCAATAATTGTTCTAAATTTTAAATTAATTCTCCAAGTAAGGTAGTGATTTGCAAATACCACATCATTTGGACCAATATAGTAAAATTATATTTTACAGAATTAAAATGTAAATTTGCTAAATGGGACTATCACTCATTCAGGTGTTTCCATTTAAATGTGTATACACTTTTCTTATGAAAAAAACTTCTGTTTGATAATTTAATTCATAAATTATATGTAATTAAATATATTATATATAATTTATATTTAATATATAAATTTGATGAAGACAAGAAGTTAATCTGCTGGTTCAGACATGCTTTTTGTAAGAGTGCCTGGGACATAGTTGGTATCAAATGAATATGCTTTGTTTATTTTTCCAATTGCATTTTTCATCTTTAGATCTCCAGGTGCCCAGCAGTTCATTTTCTCTTACCATGCTTCCATTTCTCCCATTTACCAACTACCTATTTTTTGAGATTTTTGTCCTTTTTTGTTTACCACTTCTGGTTTGGGATAGTTTACTAAAATGAAATCCTCACTGAGCTTTCATCTGCTTAATGTATTCACCCACTGACATTGCCTTGCATCTTAATTTGTATCCTATGGCTCCTGCAGATAGAAACTTCCATTTGCTTTACTTATTCGGGTTAAAAAAATTATTAACAAATGAAATAGCACATTTTCAGCACTATGCCTATGCTTCTTGCTGTTGTTATAAATCATAGGGGACACAAAAACAATTCAAAAGAAAGTGATTTCCTCCAAAGGAAAATCTATTATAGTTAGGCAAACAAAATTATGGAAGAAATATAAGAATATCTGGCACAAAATGGTGGTTCTGTCACTGTAACTAACAGAGATCAGCAAGAACAAGCCCTATTTGGGCTGCTTTAGTTTCCCTCTACATTCACCATGAAGCATATACTCTCCTCTCTAGTCAGACTTTTCCATCATATGTGAGATAATTTTGCTTTTATTTGTTTTGCTTTTATTTGTCAAAAAAGTAAAAGATGTACAAGAAAAGAAAGAATATTGTAATTAATATCATGGACCCATGAAGAAAGGACATTGTAGTAAACCTCATGGACCCATCACATAGCTTTGGTTATTATCACCCTAACTCCGATCTTATTTCATTAATACCTGTACTCACTCTCTCCATATCCTTACTGGGCCACTGTGAAGCCAATTACAAATACTACATCATTTTTATTTATGAACACATCAGTGTGACTCTAAATAAATGGACAATTTTTAAAGCACAGGAACATCATTACCAGACTTATAAAAAGGAAGCAATGATTTGTTAATATCAAAATCTATTTTGTTCAAATTACTCCAGTTGTCTCATTTTATAGCATTTTAAAAATTTGAAACAGAATCCAAATAAGTTCCTTATAATGAATCGATCTTTC